>NW_020954564.1:29685972-29693413 GCF_900497805.2 Vombatus ursinus
ATTTTACCACAGCCACAAAAAGGGCAAAACAGAACCAGGTGCCTCAAAATAAATGGGCAATAGACCACCACCCATGCACAAAACAAACCGGCACTTTTAATAATAGAAATGTTAGACTCCACTTGGTAAGGAATTCTTCATTTTACCAAGGAGGTAAATGAAGTTAAGGAAACCGTGAAGCAGCTTGTCATACATTACAAGTCATACACATAAGAGGTTAGATTAAGTGGAAATAGTACTTGAAGGGAGCAAGGAGGATGATTATTCTGACTCTCAATCCTTTCCATTCCACCAGACAAGTAAAGTCTAAAGAATGGTATTTTTAAACTTTTAAAAACGCTAGAGATAAAGTAGTAGTTCAGAAGTCCATTGCCTCTTAAACATAAGCTCAATAGCCTTTTTGACAGTTTCAAAGAAGACGAAAAAAACATCCCTTTTAAAAAAAAAACCTCAAAAGTTGGATACCTTTTCTCTTTCTTGTCCTAGATGCTGGTAAACATGTAAGCAAAACTCCTTTCCACGAATACAAAAAATGAAGAGTAGGTTTCCCCGTCATGAGAAATCAAAGAGTTCATCCCCTCTCCCCGCAGAAAGGGAAAAAACCCATAACAGAGGCTCCTCCTGGACACCTCCAGTAACCAGACATGGAAGAGTCAATCCCCGAAAAGGATCAGCTTCTCAAGAGATAAGGAGGGTACTCGTCATTCTTCATGAATCTCAACTCCGGAAAAGGGACACCTGCTGTACATGCAGAGAAGTGAAGACTCTCCTCTCTCAAAAGGTTTAGACCGGGCTGGCGCTTGCTGGAATTTGCAAGGAGTCTCCTACAAAATGCTGACAGAAAGCTTCCAGTGCTGCCTCTCCGAGAACTGGGACACGTTTGGTTTGGAAGTTTCTTTCCTCTTTCCCTAATTTTGTCACATAAAACACCTCGAAAAAGATTCTTGTGAGGATCCCTATCGCACCATCAATTCCTCCGCCCCACCCCCCCTCCCAAAAAAAGGAAAGCTACCGCAACCACAGTGGTCTCTTGCACTCAGTAACGCCTTTTGCAAGCAAGGAAGAGCAAGGGCGACGGCCGGATTCCCCAGCTTGGCTAGAGCTCCTCCCAACCAAGCTTCACAGCCAATTGAGAAAGAGAAAGAAAGAAGGGCGTGTGCTAGACACACTGCTGCCCACTGCCTAGGCAGGCCACATCACGTGAGGAATGGGCGGTGCCAGGCAAGACGCTCTCCCCAAGGCTCTGCCCCCACCCAGTCAAATCAACAGCGAGAGGAAGTCTACGAGCCAGAGACGCTGGCCAGTCCAGACCGAAAACAGGCCAGACCAGGTATGGGTGGCTGAAAATCTGGCCCGCCTTAATAGCAAGGCCACACCAACAACTCACAAGAGCGGCGTTCAGGTTCAGTGGAGGGAAGTTAACTGGGTGACCTTTAGCATCTTTAGATCGTTAGCTGTTATCCTACCCACTCTGGATTTTTACTCCATTTATTTGACATAATGCTGTCCTGAGTTACTCAGCACCTTGTACCAAAAACATAAGCTTTAGTAAAAGTTCATCTTCTGGGGCAGATACGATTCAAAATGGAAAATATCTTCAAAGAAAAATCTTGCTCCTGTATCATCTTCCTGAAATGTTAAACTGTTGGTTCAATTTCATATTCTCTATTTTCTGATGTCATATGAAAAGTCTGAGTTACTAAATAAGGACAATTAACCAGGAGAGAAATTCTAAATGTCACCATAATTGCAGAGAAAAACTTGAGACAGGTGAAGATGATTAGGGGTAGATAGATGGCTAAGCTAAAATGAGAACATCTCTCCAGTAAAGGGTTAAAAATGACTTGCAGTGAATACAGACGGTGTACTGTAGTGCTCTGAACTTCCAGTTCACCTAGGTTCAAATCCCAGCTCTGCTATGTATCTGGAACAGTGTATAAGAGCAGTGGACCTTGGAATCAGGAGGCCCTGAGTTTAAATCAGACACTTATTAGCTGTGTGACCCTGGCCACGTCTTAAACTTCATCTGTCTCAGTTTCATCATCTGTAAAATGAGGAAAATAATGACCCCTACCTCTCATGGTTGTTGTGACGATGAAATGAGATATTTGTAAAACACTTTTTGAACCTTAAAGCACCATATAAATTCTAGTTATTATTATGGAGGTCAAGTCACTTTCCCTTTCTGGGCCTCAGTTTTCTCATATGTAAAATTTTGTTGTTCAGTCATTTTCAATCCTGTCCAACTCTTCATGACCCCATCTGGGATTTTCTTGGCACAGATACTAGAGTGGTCTGCCATTTCCTTCTTCAGCTCATTTGAGAGATGAGGAAACTGAGGCCACCAACAGTATTCAGTGAATTGCACAGGGTCACATAACTAATAAGTGTATGAGGCTGGATTTGAACTCATGAAGATGAGTCTTCCTAATTCCAAGCCTAGCGCTCTATCCGCTATGCCACCTACCTACCTCATCTGTAAAATAAGGGGCTTGAATTAGCAGATGTTTAGGTTCTCTATAATTCTCAATTTTATGGTTTTTGGTGGTTGTTTTTTTATTGGGAGGTGGGGGCAGAGAAGAGAAGGAATTGGCAGGGTGGACACAGACCTCTGTAGACTAGCAAGAGAAATACCCAAAACCAATAAAATTTATAATCCATTCCAATATTTTCACTACCTGAAATTTCAAATTATTTGCATTCTAAATTGCAAAATTTTCTAACAGAAGTATCTTGGATGCTAACTAGTTCAACAAGCCAACTCTCTCATTTTATGGACAAGGAATCTGAGGCCCAGAGAAAAGCAATTTGTTCAAAGTGGCAGAGTCAAGACTAGCTCCCAGAATGCCTGACAATTCAAACCTGGATTAGTTCAAATAAGTGTCACAAACAAACAAACAAAAAAAAAACAGGGGCAGCTAGGTGGCGCAGTGGACAGAGCACCAGCCCTGGAGTCAGGAGGATGTAAGTTTAAATCCAGCCTCAGACACTTAACACTAGCTGTATGACCCTGGGCAAGTCACTTAACCTCATTGCCTAGACCAAAACAAACAAACAAACAAACAAAAAAACAATCTAAAAGATATCTAACTACCTTTCAAGAAATTAATTATAATGTTACACTGGCTTGTAAAGTAATCAAAAATGGCTATCAATTAAATTGAAATGTTCGAACATACTTTAAAAACTTCTGGGGCGGGTAGGTGGTGCAGTGTATAAAGCTGTTGGCACTGGAGTTAAGAGGACCTGAGTTCAATTCCAGCCTAAGAAGCTTACTTACTAGCTGTGTGAACCTGGGCAAATCCCTTAATTTCAACTGCCTCCAAAAAACAAACATTTTCCAGTAAAAGACAATTATACCTAAGCTAATCTACTTATTCAATGCCATACCAATCAAACCACCAAAAAATTATTTTATACAGAGTTAGAAAAAACAAGATTCATTTGGAATAACAAAAGGTCCAGAATATCAAGACAACTAATGAAAAGAAATGCAGGAGAAGGTAGCCCAGCCACTCCAGATCTTAAATTGTATTATAAAGCAGCAATCATCAAAACTGCTTCATACTGGCTAAGAAATAGAGTGGTGGATCAGTGGAATAGATTAAGTATGCAAGACACAGTAGTCAATGACTATAGTAATCTATTATTTGATAAACCCCCAGCTTCTGGGATAAGAACTCACTCTTGGACAAAAACTGCTGGGAAAACTGGAAAAGAGTATGGCAGAAACTAGGCACAGACCAAAATCTCACACCATATACCAAAATAAAGTCAAAAGGGTACGTGATTTAGATATAAAGGCTGATACTGTAAGCAAGGAATATAGTTTACCTATCAGATTTATGGATAACAGAAGAATTCATGACCAAACAGGAGATTAAGAACATTACAAAATGCAAAATGGATAACTTTGATTACATTAAATTGAAAAGTTTTTGCATAAACAAAGCCAATACAACCAAGATTAGAAGGAAGGTAGAAAATTGGGAAAGAATTTTTACGTTTCTCTGATAAAGACCTCATTTCTAAAATATATAGAGAATTAAGTCAAATTTATAAGAATACAAGTTATTTCCCAATTGATAAATGGTCAAAGGATATGAACAGGCAGTTCTCAGATGAAGAAATCAAAGCCATCTATAGTCACATGAAAAAATGCTTTAAAATCACTATAGATTAGAGAAATGCAAATCAAAACAACTCTGAGGTACCACACATTACATCTATCAGATTGGCCAACATGACAAAACAGGAAAATGATAAATGCTGGAGATGTGGGAAAATTGGAACACAAATGCATTGTTGGTGGAGTTGTGAAATGATCCAACCATTTTGGAGAGCAATTTGGAACTATGCCCAAAGGGCTATAAAAATGTGCATACCCTGTGACCCAGCAATAGCACTGCTAAGTCTGTATCCCAAATCATACAAATGCGAAAAGGACCTATATGTACAAAAATATTTATAGCAGCTCTTTTTGTGGTGGCAAAGAATTGGAAATTGAAGGGATGCCCATCAATTGGGGAATGGCTGAACAAGCTGTAGTATATCAATGTAATGGAATACTATTGTGCTATAAGAAATGATGAGCAGGGGGACTTCAGAAAAACCTGGAAAGAGTTGTATGGTCTTATACTGAGTGAAGTGAGCAGAAGCAGGAGAACGCTGTACATAGTAACAGCCACGTTGTGCGACGACTAATATTGATTCTCAACAATACAAGTAGGATCTAAGACATCTCCAAAGGCCTCTTGATGGAAAATGCTATCCACATCCAAAGAAAGAACTATGGAGTTTAAACGCAGATCAAAGCACACTATTTGCTATTTTTTTTTCTTATTGTGTTTTGTTTCCTCTTTCTGGTTCTAATTCTTACTGACAACATCACTAACGTGAAAATATGTTTAACAGGAATGTATATGTATAGCATATACCAGACTGCGTGCTGTCTTGGGGAAGGAGGTGGGGAGGGAGGGGGAGAAAAATTTAAAACTCAAAAGCTTATGTGATTGTTGATAAATCAAAATAAATTAATTAAAAAAAAGACAGTTAAAATCATGACTTTATTACAGTAGTTTCTCAGAATCCAGAACACAACGGAACTACTTTTTACTCAAAGTTGAAAATAACTTTACCAATAATGTTATTTCCATTAAAATAAACTATCAGGGTAGTACACCAGGAAGCATCAGCAAAAATCAGATATCATGTCAGTTTTTAAAAGATTCATTTTAAATAATGATTTTAATGGTAAACAAAAAAGTAAATTAACATATTAACTATGCCTAAATAAAGCCAAGTCATTCATCTAGTTTTTTTTTAAACTTATTTACATTTGTTCAATTTCACATTATTCTATTACAACTGAAAGATGGAAAAAATTTATCAATTATTATTCTATTACCTCCATTTTCCAATGTCAGGCCACAGCCAAGTTTTGTTTTTTTACCCCTCAATCTATCACAGTATATAATTCAAGCTAAAAGTCAATTTAAAACAAATTTCAGAGGCAACAGTAAATAGATCATAGACACAGAATTATAAATTACCTCAGAGGCCATTAGTTCAATCTCTTCATTTTACAAATCAGGAAATTGCTGGTCAGGGACTTGTAACTTGTCTAAAGCCACACAAGTACTTGTCAAAGATAGTATTTGACCTCAGTTCCTCTCTCTGATTCTTGGGCCAGGGCTCCTTCCCATCTACCACAATGCCTCCAAAAAAGGGCCTTTGCCTAGATGTTCAAAGTACAACACATTTGAAAACTGCTTTTCTCCTTAAAACAAATGTCTTTTATTTTTCTGTTCGTAATACCTCATCTGTCAACTTTATTTTTCTTTACAAATAGTTAATCAAAATGCTACAAAAAGGACGGGAGTAGGGGGAAAAGGACAGCTAGTAAATGTTTCTAATTAGCCACTATCTTGCACTTTACTATAACTAATTTGCAATGTTGTTTTTAACTTGAGTATTTTTACAAAGTTATTCCACATTTCTTTTTTTTTATTAAAACCATGTCTATAAATGTTACATGTGCAAAGTAAACACTACTACACAGCTACTATAACTGGGATCAATCAAACCAGTCAGCAGATGCAGTACTTACTTAAATAATTTGAGCCAGTAGGAAGAGAACCAGCTGGGTAAAAACTGGCATCAGAGATGCAGCTATAAAATGGAGGTATGGATATTAACTGCCAAAGCCCAATTTCCTAAACCTATTCCATTCCTTAACAAAGCAAAAGGGATGCTGCCCTCCCCAAACCACCGAAGGCAATAAAACACTTTATTGAACTGGAACTTTTTTAATATGCAGAAGGAAGGACAGACAAGATTGTATTGAAAGTAACATGTAGAGCTACATTTTTTCCCACCAAAGCAAGTGATATAAAATGGAAATTTACCATTTCAAACAGAATCTTTTTTATATTCTGCTGTGTAAAGAGACTTTTGGTATTTTAAGTACATAATTTTTAAAAAGAGAGGAAAAAAGATGGTGTCTTTAAGATAAATGTTGGAAACTGATGTTTGTTTTATTTGTATAATTTTTTTTTGGAGGGTGACAGTGATCTCTACACCTAACACCTACAGTAGTTCTGGGCCCTCTCTAAGCACTGGGATTTTGAAACTAAGAAATGTGCTGGAGAAATGTGAGCCTTTTTTTAAGGTATTTGGGAATCATTGCACATAGGCTTTGCTAATCCTTATATGAAGACTTCTGCTGTTACATGGGAGCCCAGAGCCCTTTCTGGAATTGGGGATAAGGGAAACATGTCAACTGGAAGCTAACAATTGCTGTGAAGAGGTCAGAGGAACTGCATCAATTTAAAAAGAGAAACAACTTTCATTCTCAGTAAGTACTGTGTAACTTTCTGTCCTACTAGGACTATACCCCAAAGAAATTAAAAAGAGGGAAAGGACCCTATGTACCTCCTCCCAAAATAAAAATTATGGCAGCTTTTTATAATGGCAAAGAATTGGAAACTAAGGAAGTACCCTTAGGGGAAATGGCTGAATTATAGTATACAAATGTAATAGAATACTATTATTCCATAAAAAATGACAAAAGAGATAGTTTCAGAGAAATCTGTTAAGACTTGTATGATACAGGGTAAAGCAAGAAGAACAGGAAACAATTTATACAATAACAAAATTTTAAGAACAAACAACTGAAAGACTTAAGAATTATGATAAATGCAATGACCAACCACGATTCCCAGTACCAATTATGAAACACGCTAGTCAACTGAATGATGGGACTCAAGACGCAGAATGATACATACTTTTTTTATATAGCAATATACTTAATATATTATATATTATTTTCCTTGACTATACATATTAAATTTATTTTCCTTGACTATACATATTGGTTAGAGTTTTCTTTTTCTTTTTTTTTTTTAAGGGGTGGGGGAATGTGAAGGAAAGAAAATAAATG
>NW_020954564.1:29693423-29701512 GCF_900497805.2 Vombatus ursinus
GAAAATAAATGCTATGGGGGGAAAATGATTTTTGTTTTTGTTTTTTAATTGTTAGACTTTCTGGGACTTCCAATGAAGAGTAGGTGAGGAACCCCTGAGGAGTCATGGGGGAGGCCCCAAAGGCTCAGGCACAGGATCTCGTCTTTTTGTTTCTTTGTTTTTTTTAAGGATCTCGTCTTTTTGTTTGTTTTTTTTAAGGTACACATACATACATACATATACATATATATATACACACAGACACAGACACACACACACACACACACACACATTTAATTAGCCAATTTGCCAGCCTTTTCCTATATCTACTAAAAAAGGCAAAAAAGATGTTCTTTTGGTGTTAAGATCCTACTACACAAGTACTTTATTGCTAGATAGCATTCTAGCTCCAGGATCCTGGCCTACTGAGCAAGTTAAATTAACTAAAATGTACCAAAAATTACATTCCCCTTCCCCAAGAAAGAAAAGAATCTAGTATGGTCATTGAAACTAATCAAGGTCAATCTCTATTTACTTCCCTATATAATGGGAGTCTAATATGATTTATCTGTTGTTGATTTCTGTTAAAATTTCTATCCTGGACCCTTACTTTGACAGATCTGTAATTTTATCCACATGGGTTCTCCCTTAGTACCAGCTGCAATCCATCCATGGCTTCTCATCTTTTGAAAGTCGTCTGTCCATGTCTTGTCATAGTTTGGGGCAGAACGGGTCCACCCAACTTGCTATGGTCCTTCCTTAGGTTCTCTTCATGTTGTATGGATAAAGATGGGGCACTTGGGCTGTCCATCCTCTGATCTCACAATGACAGACCCACCTTCTTTTCTGATCATGTATTTCTTACATTTTTACAAATCAAAATTTTCACAAGAGAAATAACAGAACACCTATTCATACCCACACTTCTTCATTGCCCTTTGGATGACCCTCAACTTTAATTCTTCTGAAATTACTGTATTTCATGACTCACAACCATTAATCATCATTGTAATAATATAAGTATAAAAAAAACGAGCCTTAAGAAGTCAAAGAGCCTTCCTTTCTAGAAAGGTTCCATATGAACCAAAATATTCATAGTGATATTTTATGGTGGCAGAGAAAGTAGCAGATGATTCCAATTAACGGAGGAATGGTTAAACAAATGACGCTACATGAATGTAAGGGACTACTACTGTGCATTACTGTACATTAGAAAAGTAAATAATTCAAATATGTATCGGAAAACACGATGTAGAATAAGGAAAATAATAGACAAAACAACTACAATGTAAACTGAAAGAACAAAAACAGAAAGAAACCAAGTGCTAAAGAAGAAATGAGGAACTACACTTCTTTTCCTCCTCTGTAGAGATGGGAAACTTATGGAATATTGCATATATGTCAGACTCAGTTCATGTGGATTAGTTTTGTTGAACTCTATGTCTTGTTTGTTCCTTCTCAAATTTATTCTTTGTTATACAGGATGGCTCTCTAAGTAGCATAAAAGGTGGAGGAATATATTGAGAGATGAGGATGATACAAAACAAACAAAATCCTTAAGTTTCTCCCCCCCTCCAATCCATCCTTCTCACAGAGCTGCCAAATTGATTTTTCTAAAGCACAAATCTGTCTTGTCATTTCTCTACTCAGTCAGCTCCAGTGGCTACCCTATTTATTCCAAGAAGAAAGATAAACACCTCAGTTTGCTACTTAAAGCCCTTCACAATATAACCTAACCTATCTTTACAGTCATACTGCACATTAATCCATTTAACAAATACTAAGGTCTAAGCACCAAGCAGGCTTTCTTGTTGTTCCCCTACATTGTACTCCATCTCTCCTGACTCTTTACCTTTGTTCTGGTCGTCCCTTATGCCTGGAATGTACGTCCTCCTGAACTCTCAACTCCTCAAAACTCCTAGTTTCCTTCAATGCTCAGTTCAAGCTCCACCGTTGACATTAGGCTTCTAATAACTTCTCAGTTGCTAGTGCCTTTTACCACCACCATCCCACCTCCTCACCCCTGAAAAAAATCACTTGTGTGTGTATGTATACATAATCTTTCCCAAAAGAAAATAAAGTCCATGAAGGCAGGAACTGTTTCATTTTGTCTTTATGTCCCCAAGGTCTTGCACAGTGCTTGGCACTTGATAAGATGCTTGTTAACTGACAAACTTTTTTTTTTTAAATCTACAACAAAAAATTTAAAAATAATAATAATAATAAATTAGTCATTAGAAGCATTATGAAATTTCCCAAAGGCAATCTGACTGGTTCCCCTCTTCCAACTCGGTTCTGGCACCAGTTTCTGTCCATTCCCAATGTCTGTTCAATACTTATGTACTGATGTACCAGGTCTATGGGCTGTCCATCCAATTGCATGTCACTGCCTACCATCCAGAATTTCTTCACCCAGTGTATATAGTAAAGCCAAATTCTCTTGGAACATTAAGGATCTCATTTAAGGAGTTCTGCAATGACCTGAGATTTGATGAAATCAGTACAAAATAATATGCAAAAAAAAATCATCTGGAAGCTCTCTTTACCACTGGGATTCCCTCTTCCATTTATACTCTGCACAAGACATTCTCCATGATACTAACACAAACACTTTTAGTAAACTTACATTTCCCTATTTTGTGTCTCATTTGATAGTAATAATTAGGGAACAAATTTATTTGTAACATCTTCCAAGAACTTTATATAACTAATATGCACACAGGAAACACTTTTTTTGGAAAGCCTTTAAGGTTGTGTTCTGCCCTACCAATGCTTTAACAAAGAAGGCTGTGAGATCTTGTATTCTCTTAACCTTTCAGTCAATTGTGTGTCTATAAAGATGTGGTCTGCTACAGAATATCCTTTAGGCAAACCAACTGTTCCCTTCTCAAACTTTTATCAGGGATGTCCTTAATGTGTGTACGGATTCAGCTCATAAAAAATTTGGATAGGAAAATAGGAAGCTAGGTCAGCAGTTAATATTCTGCCTTTTTTGGAGGGGGGGGGTTAATACAAATCCAGTTTCTCTTTTCCTATTTGTTTTCTTTAATGATTTTTCTTCTCCCTCTTGTAGCAGGAACAGTGCTATTAAGAATACAAATGTTGTGGTTGAAGTCATTCGCTGGTGATGAAAAGGTTCATCATAAAAACTTTTACATCAAGAAGAATGGAAAGACACATAGGAAATGATGCCAAGTAAGCTGGAGCAGAAAAACAATACACAAAATGACAACAATGTAAACTTAAAGAACAGCCAAAAAAAGATACTGAGAACTATGTAATTATGATGACCCAGCTTGGCTCAAGAAAAGAGTTAAGGAAATGTACTTCCCTCCCTTCTTGGGGGAGGGGTATGGGCAAAAGGGAAGGAAAGAAAAGGGAAGGGGTATGAATGTAGAAAAATACACATACCATCAAATACAGTTGATGTGTTGTTGGTTTTGTTGAATGGTTTTCCCTCACTTCTTTATTCTTTGTTACAAGGAATGGCTTGCAAGGTAGCAGAAGGAGAGAAATATTTTCAGAAATGGAAATGATTTAAAAACAAATTTTTTTTAATTATTTAAATATTTTTGTCATTCTTTTCCATTTTCATCTGTTCTCCCACTTTCATCCTTAAATACCTTCCATCTTCTACCACATGATCTTCTGCAATGTTTAACCAAAAAATTTATATTTTAAACAGGTGTGGCCATCCAAAGAGTCATGGCTGTTAATAAAATAAAATTAAAAATTAAAAAATTAAAGAAAATAAAAGTTTGTTGGGTGAAGTGATTTCTAGTCTCTTTGGGATTTCTTATATTAATTAGGTTGCAACAACTTACTCATGAAATGTTAAAAGTCTGTGCTGATGTCTGTTTTATCGATTTCTTATTTGGGTCAACAGCCTGTTTCAATTAGTGAGGTTAGAGAACACTCTATTACACGCACATATCTTCTCATTTGTAGTCTCTCTACTGAGGATAAATACCTGTAAGACCAACCTACTTCAAGAATTACTGTGAGGTAAAAACAAGGTAATGTGTGTAAAAATACTTTGCAAACCTCAAAGCTACATAAATGACATCATTATTTTAGTTATCCAGCAAGGTCTCCTGACCTTTGTTGTTACCTCTCCTAAATTTCCCTTATATCACTCTCCCTCTCAGATAATCATCTCATAAGACAAAGATTGTTTTTACCTTTAAAGATTTTATTTAAAAAATAAAAAGAGAAAGGAGGAGGAAAAATATCAGCAAAACCAGTGTAATTTAATACTCTACACTGGTAAATTTCTTTCACCTCCCCCCCCCCCAAAAATAAAGGAATTAATTAGGGAGAGCTACCTTCTCATTTCATCTTTGGGGCCCAAAACTGTTCTTTGTAATTTTGTATTGCTCATTTTCTATTGTTTTGTGGTGGTGGTTCTTTCTGCATGCATAGAGAGAGACAGAGAGAGAGAGAGTGTTTGCACAATCTGGCAAATATTGGACACAGACCAGTATCTTATATCATTTACCAAGATAAGGTCAAAATGGATACATGACCTAAATATAAAGGGAGATATCATATGAAAATTAGAAGAATATGACACATTATCTATCATACTTATGGATAGAGTCAGAACTTATGAACAAGACAGCATTACTAGATGTAAGACAATTTTGATTACATTAAATTTAAAAGAATTTGTACAAATAAAACTAATGAAGTCAAGATTAGAAGGAAAGCAGAAAATTGGGAGAAATTTTTATATAGTTTCTCAGATAAAAGTCTCACATCTCAAATATGTACATAACTTTGTCAAACTTATAAGAATGAGTCACTCCCCAATTGACAAATGGTCAAAGGATATAAAGAGGAAGTTTTTCAATAAAGAAATCAAAACTATAGTCATATGAAAAAATACTCTAAATCATTATTGATTAGAGAAATGCAAATTACAACTTTTTAGATATCTCACCTATCAGATTGGCTAAAATAATCTTAGGGGAAAATGACAAATGTTGGAGGGGATGTGGAAAAACTGGGACCCTAGTACATTGTTGGTGGAACTGTGAACTGATCTAGCCATTTTGGAGAACAATCTGGAATTATGACCAAAGTGTTATAAAACTGTGCATACCCTTTGAAGCAGCAATACCACCATTAGGTCTGTTTTCCAAGGTAATCAGTGAAAGGGAAAAGAACTTTAAAGCAGCAACCTCGGTAGTGGCAAAACACTGAAAACTGAGTGAATGCCCATCAATTGGGAAATGGCTAAACAAGTTGTGGTATATGATTGTGATGGAATACTACTGCACTATAAGAAATGATGAGTTGGTTGATTTTAGAAAAACATGGAAAGACTTGCATGAAATAATGAAGAAACGAGCAGAACCAAGAGAATGTTGTATACAATGATAGCAATATTATTCAAAAAACTATGAATAAGTTATTTTGAGGGTTATAAATATTCAAATCAACTATAAAGGATCTATGAAGGAAGACTATCCACATCCAGAGAAAGAACTGATAAAAAGATGTATAGCATTGTTTTACACACACACACACACACAATTTGTACAATGATGGCCTTCTCCAGTGCATAGTAGGGAGAGAGGGAGGGAGAAAAAAATTGAAAGTGCACCACAGAGAACAAAAGAAAACTCAGAAGGAAGCACAGAAAAACAAAGTAGCTTTAAAAACAATGTATAACATCCATTACAGTTATTAAAAAAAAAAGCAAGCAAGCAGTATGAAATGGAGATTCATGGTTTCATATTGAATCCTCTTTTTGTGTAGTGCTGTATACATGAAAATGTTTTGGGGGGGGTTGGTCTTTTTATTTTTAAGTTCAAAATGAATAAAAAATTTGCAAACAAGTTTATATATTAAACCAGTCTCAGCCTCGGTTGCCGTAGCAAGAAGAATTAAGGATTAAGTTTTCACTGGCTGAAGGGGATACAATAGTTAAACTTCCTTAGGAAATGCTGACAGTTGATATAGACATCAGTTCTTTTATTCATTCTCATTTTTGCTGTAGCAGCTTGTCAAAATATGCCATGCTGGAGTTGTCTTGATTGTACTCCATATCTTACTTTTATTCTCTCCTAATTTTGTATCAATTTTTAGCCTTGTTATAACTAGTCAATGGTCTAACTATACAAAGACTGGTGCTTCAGAAATTAATCCCATATTAGTTAAGTAGCTGTCCTTGTCTTAAAATATAATCAATTTCATTTTTAAAGTTATTTTATGGTCATCATGTGCAATATCTATTTCTCAAAGTACTGATAACATTTAGGTAAAATACAAATATATGCCTGGGAAGGGGGAGGGAATAAGCATTTTTATAGCACCTGTGTGCCAGGAACTGTGCTAAGCACTTTTTACAAATATTATCTCATCTTATCCTTACAACAATCCTGAAAAATAGGTGCTACTATTATCATCCTCATTTTACAGTTGAAGTGAGGCAGCTAAGTGGTACAGTGGAAAGAGTGCTGGGCCTAGAGTCAGGAGGACCAGAATTCTAATCTAGCCTCAGACACTTAGTGACCCCTGAGCAAGTCACTAAACCCTGTTTGCCTCCATTTCCTCAGCCGTAAAATGAGAAAGAAAGAAATGGCAAACCACTACAGTCTGCCAAAAAACAAACAAACAAAAAAGAACCCACAACCCAGATGAGGTCACAAAGAGTAGGACACGACTAATCAATGAACAACAACACTTTAAATCTAGCAAAACACCGTTGATCTTCATATAGCATTAAGACTGCTGGCTTCCACAAAGCACCATTTATGGTACTGGAAATGATCCATTTCCAGGGAGCCTTCATATGATCCCTTAACTACTTCAATCTTCTAATCATATGCTCCAAATTATTTTCCCAAGTAGTTTGTCAGATAATTTTTAAAGTCACTTTATTCATACTGATTGTATCTCTTTCCACCCCAAATGCAATAACCCTGGATCACTTAGACTACTACGATTTCCTGAGAACTCTCCCTTCTCCAATCCAATCTATGTTAATACATCACATTCTACCAATGTTTTAAAATTTTAATGACTACAAAATAAAATCCAAACTTCTTAACTTGGAATTTAAAGTCCCCCTCTATCCAGTTCCAACCTACCTTTTCATTCTTATTTGAAGCTGTTACCTTTCATGTACTATGCTCCAGCCAAAATGTACACTTTACCATTTCCTGACACCAATTTCTACCTGCCAAAATCTTTACTCCTCTTTTCAAAATCCCTCTGAAATGTCACGTTTCCCGTGAAGCCTTCCTGTCCACTGGTAATAAATTACTTCTTTTCCTATTCTGAATGATCATACCATTTGTTTATGCTTCACTTGACATGCTTTGCCTTGCACTGCAAATTACTTGTGTAATTATCTCCACTATTAAAAATGTAAGCTCCTGTAGAGCAGGTAGCTTTCTTTAAGAGGTAAGAGAAAAACCACATAACTTGGGAATCAGAAGACCTGGCCTTCAAGTACTGGTTCCACCACTTATTAGCTTGTGACCTTGGGCAAGTCACCTCACTTCTCTGGAGACTGTTTGCTCATCTGTAAACTGGGGATAACAATACTTACAATGCCTACTTCACAGGATTATTCAGAAAGCAAAGCACTCTGTAAACCATAAAGCACTATATAATGAGATAATGGTGACACTAATATTAATAATCATTTCCTCCCACAACACCCAGCAAAATACTTTTGCTGAACAGGCATTCATTAAGCTCCTATTATGTGCAAAACACCACTGCTGGGCTTCAGGAACATACATATAAAATCTAATCCTAGGCACTTTGATAACACATTTACTATATATACACATACACATTTATACATAGATATCTGTTGTTCAATTGTTTCAGTCATGTCCAACTCTCCATGACCCCATTTGGGATTTTCTTGGCAAAGCCACTGGAGTGGTTTACCATTTCCTTTTCCAAATCATTTTACAGATAAGGAAACTAAGGCATGCAGGCTAAGTGACTTGACCAAGTCACACAGCTAGTGTCTGAGGCTAGATCTGAACTCAGGTCTTCCTGACTCTATTCTACCCACTTCACTAATGAAACTGCCCAAAACACACACACACACACACACACACACACACACACACACACACACACA
>NW_020954564.1:29701522-29812204 GCF_900497805.2 Vombatus ursinus
ACACACACACACACACACACACACACACACACACACACACACACACAGTGAATAGTCATGTCAGGGAGAGTTTTCAAATCTATCTAGATAATATATAGCAGAATGCTACTCACAAACAGATCTTCTTAATAAAAATGTGTTGCTAATGGTCATTTGTCAAATAACTTCAACATTTTCTCAAAAGGAACTACTATACTACATGAACCCTTTCTGTAGCTACCTCTCTACTGATACGGACTCATACTCTCCAAATCTTAAAAGACAATTTTGTGAGTAGCAATGGCCAAAAAATTCAGTAGTGACAATACAGTTTTCCACATTTAAATAGGCTAATGCTCCAAAGACAGACATATCCGAGTTCAGGGGTTGGACTCATATACATAGCTTTTCCCATTTGGTAGGACCTGTCAAAGCTTATACTCCTCTAACATACCAGCCTGGGTCAACCTTCCCAACCACAATGAGCCAATAGCACTTAAGCAGAGGAAAAATGAACAGTCTATAATTATTACCTTTAGGAGTATAAAAATGTTGTCAATATATAATTACAATACATAATTATGTATTTTGGGGTATCTACATAATATGAATAAAATAACTGAAAAAAAAAATTCAAACTAGAGAAACTTTTCTGTGATCCATTATTTCAGAATCCCAACACACTGAAATCCAAGTTCCAGGTAATATCCCTACATAAGCCAATTAATTCTTCTGTTTCAAGACTGTGGACTAGATTCTTAATTTTGCTTAGACCATTAAATTTTACTATATAAAATGAGTATAATAATCACCAACACTAGTTGACATCTCAATTCACAGCCTAGTTTCTACTAGGTAGCCTACACATTTTGCCAAGTATACAATGGAACTTGGGAGATAACTGCAAACACACAAAGGCAGGATATAAACATGGCACAGTGCCATACCTGAAAACAGTTAAGAATAGCAATTTGGCTAACTCATACAGAGTATGCATGAAGGGAAGCAATGTGTAACCAGCCTAGAAATGTGAGATGGGGAAGGGGGGAGAGAACTTTAAAAGACAAACATTATAGAGTTTATAGCTGATCTTACAGTAATAGAAAGCCACTGAAATTTACTGAGTAGAAGAGAGACATGGTCAGATCTACCTCTTAGGAAAGCCACTTTGACAACTGTGGAGAGGATAAACTGGAGTGGAAAGAAAGTCATTTCATAGTCCAGATAATAGATAATGATGGCAGGAGCTGGGGTGGTTGAAAGTAGACAAGAGATATGTGAAATGTTGTGAAGGCAGAATGAACAAGACTTAGCAACTAATTGGATGTGTAAAATGAAGATGCAGTGATGATTACAGTGAAGATGGGAACCCAAGTGACTGGAAAAATGGGAGTGTACTGAACAAAAATGGGGAAGTTTAGAAGGACAAGCTTGGGAAAGGGGGTAGATAATAAGTTCTGTTTTGGAGAAAGTTATCAATATTGTTCTGTTTGGTCCTAGAAGGATCAATAGAAGTTGCAAAGAAACAAATTTTGGACTAGTCAGGAAAAATTTCTTTTAAAAAATTTCAAACCTCTTTTCAAGGTGTTCAAGCAGCTTGAGGCTGGCATAAAACAACGAGGTCAGCACAAAAGCTCTGCAGACCTTCAGTTTGGTAGGCAGTCCAATACCTCTTCTCTCGTACACTTTCCTTCAGAGCCTCACAAACACTGAGTGTCAACCACCATCATCTGGCTGGTGGAGAACCTCTGTTTTATTGGTGTTAACTGTTAGGCCAAAATTAGTACAAGCAGCAAAGAAGCAATTCATACTTTGTTGCATCTCAGCCTCAGAGGCTGCATTGAGTGTACAATCATCTGTGAACAAAAAGTCATGCACCAACTCTCCCTCCAATTTAGTCTGGGCTTCTAGCCTTTTCAAGTTAAATAATTTACCATCAGTGTGGTAGTTGACCTCGATGCTGTTTTCGTCCTCTTTGAAGGCATCCGACAACACTGGTGAAAACATCATGCTAAAAAGCATGGGAGCAAACACACAGCCCTGCTTCACTCCACTGGTGACTGTGAAAGTGCGACAGCATTGTCTACTATCCAAAACCCATGCAAGCATACCATCATGAAACTAGCATACAATACTGATGAACTTCTCCAGACAACCAAATTTAGTATCAAAGGCCTTGGTTAGATCAACACACACAGTATACAGATCTCCGTTCTGCTCCTGGAATTTCTCCTGGAGTTGTCTGGCAGCAAACACCATATTGACTGTTCCTTGGACCTTTCTGAAGTCACACTGGCTCTCAGGTAGATGACCACCTTCCAGGTGAAAGAACAGCCTATTAAAGGAGGACTCTGGGAAGAATCTTGTGGGCACTAGGAGAGAGACCCCTCTGTGATTGTCACAGGACAATCTATTTCCTTTTCCATGGAAGCATTCTTGAATTCCTGAGAGAGAACCTCCTCTTACCATATAACCTGGAAAATTTCAGTTAGCTTTTGTATAAACAGTGGAACCCCTGCCTTGTAAATCTCAGCTGGAACAGAATCAGAACCAGGAGCTTTGCCACACAAGAGGAGCCTCGTAGCACTCAAAATCTCTTCTTCAGTTGGAAGTTTGCTACAGATGGATTGACTTCAACCTGAGTTATACGGTCAACAGCTTCAGTACCTCCATAAGGGCTGCTTCCCAGAATCATGGCTGCAGACACTAAGCCATAAGCATTACTATTACAAAAGATCTTGGGTTCAGCGTCCTAGCCTCATTTCTAAAATATATAGAGAACTGAGTCCAATTTATAAGAATACAAGTCATTCCCCAATTGATAAATGGTCAAAGGACAGGAACAAGCAGTTTTCAGATGAAGAAATTAAAGCTATCCATAATCATATGAAAAAATGCTCTAAATCACTATTGATTAGAGAAATGCAAATCAAAACTCTGAGGTACCACATATCACACCTATCAGATTGGCCAACATGACAAAACAGGAAAATGATAAATGTTAGAGACATGGGAAAACTGGAACACTAATACATTGTTGGTGGAGTTGTGAAATGATCCAACCTTTTCGGAGAGCAACTGGGAACTATGCCTAAAGGGCTATAAAACTGTGTGTACCCTTTGACCCAGCTAGATACTTCTAAGTCTGTATCCCAAAGACATCATAAAAATGGGAAAAGGACCCACATATACAAAAATATTTATAGCAGCTCTTTTTGTGGTGGCAAAAAATTGGAAATTGAAGGGATGCCCATCAATTGAGGAATGGCTGAACAAGTTGTGGTATGTGAATGTAATGGAATACTATTGTGCTATAAGAAATGATGAGAATGGTTTCAGAAAAACCTGGAAAGATTTATATGAACTGATGCTGAGTGAAGGAGAACATTGTACACAGTAACAGCCACACTATGCAATGACTAACTTTCATAGACTTGGCTCTTCTCAGCAACGCAAGGATCTAAGACCACTCCAAAAGATGGAAAATGCTGTCCACATCCAGAAAAAGAACTATGGAGTCTAAATGCAGATGGAAGCATACTATTTGCTCTCTTTTGTTGTTGTTGCTGTTATTGTTTCTTCTTTTTTGTGTTTTCTCCCATTGGTTCTAATTCCTCTTTACAACATGACTAATGTGAAAATGTTTAATACGAAGTTATATGTAGAGCCTATATTAGATTGCACATTGTCTTGTGGAGGGGGGAAGGGAAAAATTTTAAAATTCGCTTATGGAAGCAAATATTGAAAACTAAAAATAAATTTAAAAAAAATTTTTTAAATTTAAAAAAAAAAAAGATGTTATGGTCTCCAACCAGCTAAAGCAGTTATGAGAATGCCAGTGGTTGGCTACTTCTCTTGAAGGTTAAGGACAGCCTAACCATCAACGTACTTTTTTACTTAGTTCCTGTGTGTTACCATGTAACAGAAAAGAAAAGGCTGTTGGGGGTACTGAAAGACAAAGCAGTTTCTGCTAAAGAAATCCAGTCTTGAAGACTCATTCCCTTGTCACCCATTATATGAAACATTTGATGGATGAGTTCATCAACCATTCATAAACTGAATTCTCCTATTATAGTCAGCTGTGCAGCAAAACCCCTTTGTGTCAGCTGTAATCACTGGATATCCTTTTCCTTTTCTTCTTTATTTCTAATAAAATTATTTGTCATGAAGGTCCCATATACCTCAAAATATTCACAGCAACACTTTCTGTGGTAGCAAAGAACTAAAAACTGATTTCACTGATCAGGAAATGGCAAAGCAAATCATCGCACATAAATTGAATGCAATATTACTGTGCTATAAAAAATTAATATGAAGATTGTAAAGAAGCATGGGAATAAAAATGAAATGATACAAAATGAATTAAGAAAAACCAGAAAAACAAGATTCAAAATGATGTGCAACAAACAAACTACTCTGTTTTGATTAAATTTGTCAGAGACATTTTAATTATTATCATAAACAATTACAGGGGTAACTGTTGAACTGGCAGAGTTTTCCTTTTGCCAACTAAAGAGCTCTGATTTAAGCAACTTCCAACTAATACATATAGCATAATGAAGGTCAGTTAGTTGAATTATTTCCTATTACTAAGCACAAGAAAAACAACATTCCACATTAAGACAGAGCATGCAGCTCTCTAACATTGGTCATCATCGTGATAAGAGGAACGCTGGTGATCACAACGTTTTATGAAAGGATCATTTAGCAGTTTGGATTCTCACGGGCCTAGTACATACATCTCCAAAATATATCCTTATAAACAGGAACCTTTGGCCTCAATTACTTAATTAAAGGGGATGGGAGAGAGGAATGGAATAATCATTTATATAATGCCTACCATGTGCCAGGAACTCTGTTAAGCACTTTACAAACATTATCTTATTTGATTAGAGGATCTCCTAGCTCTTGAAAGCTTGCACAATGACCACAATAATGTAAAAATATAGCACAGAAAAAATGAAATTGAATGATATGTAATTATAATGGCCAAACCTGTCTTTGAAGTGATAAGAAAACACACATCCCTCTCTTCTCTGCAGAGGGAGTAAAGGGGGGAAGGAACAGATGAGTACTGGTATGCAGCATAACATAGACTGTGAGATTCAGTTTTTAATATGCTATTCATTTTTAATCAATTGCTCCCCTCACTCCTTTTATTTTTATTCCTTGTAACAAGGAATGGCTAAGTGGGAAAGGAAGTGGTGGAGATTATTCTGAAATGAAGAAATGAAGAAAAAGTCAAACTACAAAAAATAGTTTTCAAAGTCCTGAAAAATTAAAGTTTGGTTTTGTTGGGCAAGACAGGGAAGATGAAAGAAGAGTAAGCAATTGTGTAATGTAACACAAGATGCTGACTGAAAAAGACATAAACTGAGGTATGTAATAGGCAATACAGAATATATGCTGACTGATATACTGACTGAAAGAAATGTCAACAGTATAAGCCAACCTGATTTAGAAATTGGGTCCATGTCACATTAATACTTCTTTATGATTACCCATGGGATTTGTTGCACAGTAGACACTCAAATATTTCCTTTTTTCTTAAACTATCAATAGAAGTATTACTGAAGACTATTAAGAACCCGTATATATTTAATACTGCACAGGGTGCTGTTTAAAAAATAAAACTGAACTAGGTAGAACCTGCCCACCTTCGTTAGTGTGCTATTATGATGCTTAGTCATAAAATATTTAACTGGAAAGGGCTTTATTAATCATCTAATCCAGACAGTGTCTTTTACAGTTGAGGAAACTTAATTACTTTCCTCTTTGAGGCCTTATCAAAAGTCACATAGTGGCAGAGCAAGAATTAAAAATTAGTACTCATCTCACCTCCTCTCCCCCTATACTTTTAAGAGTCTATAGAGTATATATATGATTATACATATTACATATATATACATACATATATATAAAACAACTGGATTTTGCTGCACAGCTGACTATAACAGAATTCAATTTGTAATGGTTGAAGAATTCATCAAATTTTTCATATAATGGGTGCCAAGGGAATGAGTGCTAGACTAGATTTCTTTAGCAGAATCCACTTTGTCTTTCAGTATCACCAACGGCCTTTTCTTTCCTGTTACATAGTAACACATAGGAACTAAGTTAAATATATATGTATAAAAAACATATATGATTAGAACCCAGTTTATATTATGCAGAAGATATCATGTGGATACATAATGTGGAAGAGGAACAAGGATCAAGCAGAATTAGAGTTAAGAAGCAAGATAGAAGCAAGATTTAATTAGGGCCTGCTATAGGCCAACAATTTGGAATGAAGTGGCAGAATTCAAAAAAAGAGGAAAAGTCATTACTTAATAAGACACCATCATAGTAGAGGAAAAGAATTATATGCTTTTTAAAACTGCATATTTGCAAATCAACAAGCACATATTAATATGAATATCCAAGAACTGAAGAGGCACAGGTTTGTGAACAAAGAGGGAAATAAGAAAAGCCTCTAGGAGGGAAGAGGATTAGCATAAGAGACTAAAGACTTTAGGGGAGTAGAATGGAATACATGAAAGAAGTACCAAAGAGAACAAACTGCAATCAGGAAACAGCAAGCTGAATACTGGGCTAAAATCAGAAAGTCTGAGTTGAAGAAGGATCTAAAGTAACTAAAAGTCCCAGTAAGGATTTTTTTTAAAATGTACTCATTTTGTAAAAAATCTTGTTCTTAAAAACAGATGTATGAATCCAACCAGGAATAAAGAAACATAAGTCCCATTCAAAGTAACTATCAAATACATAAAACACCTGGGGATTTTAATCTGACAAAGCACTCTTAATATCTATATAGATTCAATTACAAAATGCTGTTTTGTTTTACTAGATTAAAAAATTTATAACATCGAGGGAAACCATTTTTAAAAATAGGAATGAAGCCTTTCTGCATTTCAAACTGTATTAGAAAACAGTAATCATCAAAACTATTTGGTACTTGTAAAAAAAAAATAGTAAAGTAGATCAATGAAGCAGACTAAACAAGGAAGAATCAGAAATAATTTAATTGAATAATCAAGGGTAAAATAAACCCTTACAACTACATTATCTAGGAAAAAACTCTATTTTATAAGAACCATTTGGGAACACAGTCTTGCAGAAACTAGGTTTAGACTAACATCTCATACCACATGCCATAATAAATTCAAGATGGATAAATGAACTGAATGATCAAGAGAAGAAAGAAAGGAGAAGGCGAAAGAAGAAGAGTAGGAGAAGGAGAACAGAGCAAGTACCTTTCATATAAGTCTATGGTTCAGAAATAAATTCTTAACCAAAGACGTGATTACAAAAACAAAATAAATTCAGTTACATGACACTGTGAAGTGTTTCTACGAAAAAAGTGATGCAGTCAACAAGCATTTATTCAGCACTTACTATGACCTAAATACTTTATTAAGCACTGGGGATACAAGAAAGACAAAAACAGAATCCCTACCTTCAAAGGAGGTCACAGTGGCAGGGGAAAGGGGGAAATCGGTATATGAAAACAACTATGTACATACAATACATATACAATGTAAATGGCAGATAATCTCAAGAAAAGACACTAGTAAGAAAACACCTCTTGCAGAAAAAGGTGGGATCTGAGATGAGACTTTCAAGAAGCCAGAAGGAAGAGCTGAGGTAGAAAATTCTAGGCATGGAGTAGGGAAATGAAGTGCCCTACATGAGAAACAATGGGGTGACCAGTGTCACCAGACAGTAGAGTACATGAAATGAAATATTTGCTAAGTGTTAGGGATATTTAAAAAAAAAAAATAAAATAGTCCCTGCTCTCAAGGAACTTACATTTTAATGAGACATACAACATACATCAGAGATGTTACCTCTAAACTGAATGGAAGATCTCCTGATCCTTAAGGTACCATGGCAAAGTAGATGGTAATGCTTCCTCTTCACTGTCATTTCCAGTGATAACATCATATTAGTTTGTGATGTTGAGCCATGTGACAGTGCCAATGATTTGAGTGACAAGAACTTTCTTTTCTGAGTGTTCAATAGATACATGGTTGTAGCATCTGGAAGCAATTCCCTGGTTGTATCTCTACAAGGGTTGTTTCCCAGGATGATGACTGCAGATAATGAGCTATAAGCATTGCTATTCAAAAGGCTCTTAGGTTCAGGTTCCTGGACTGTCTCCATGAGGATCCGAACAGAAATGGTAATCAAGGAGATGGTGGTGGATGTACTAGACTGGTACATGCTCTCATCTTCCCCTTCAACTAGGCTGGTTTGCCTGCCCTATAGATGGCAGTTGGTGCCTCACTTCTCCACAACCTGCTTCCAGGAATGATGGCTCTAAGAACTAAGTGGGAAACGGGAAACAGGAAACAGGAAGTGGTGGGGAGATGCTCCAACTCAAAGGGTTCTTTTGTCTATCTACCTGTTGGTGGCAGTTGCTCAACAGTTTTTGCTGGTTGTAATGAGAAGTTGTGTCTCTTTTTCCACAATGATTTCTCCTCTCAGTGACTGTAGGAGCTATGCTGGAAGCAGTTCTAGTGGCTTGGAGGACACTGCAATTACCAAGGCTCTTGGATTCAGGGTCACGGGCTACCTCCTCCACCTGTGTCCAAGGGGAGATGGTGGTCAAAGTGGTAGTAGTGCTTCAACTTGCCTGGCATATGCTACTTCCCACACTTCCCCTCAGGGTACCCTGCCCTGCTACTTTAGCTAAACTAGCTTTCCTGCCCTGCGAGTGGCAGTTTGTTGATGGCCAGCTCTTCCTCTACAAGGGTTGCTTCCCTGGAGGATGGTTATAAGGATGGAAGTAAGACTAGTGAGGGGGCAGGGGGAGCTTCTACTCTCACATGCACAGGTATAAATTATAAGACTGGTAAGTTAGGAATGGACCAGGTTGTCAAAAGCTTTAAGAGGTTAACAGAGGATTTTATAATTGATCCTGAAGGCAATAAGGAACCACTGCAATTTAACAAATTGGGGGGAAGAGGAAATGAAATGGCTAGACCTTCACTTCAGGAAGATTATTCAGGGGTTGAGCAGAGCATAGACTGGAATGGAGAGAAACTTGAGGCAGAGCCCAACCAGAAAGCTATTCCAACAGTCTAGGCATGAATTGATGAGGGCCTGGAACAGGTTGGGACAGTGAAGAGTTAAGGTTGGAGGCCTAACTCATGTAAGTGTGAGCCTGGGTGATTGGGAGAATGGTGGAACAGTCAACAATAATGGGGAAGTTCAGAAGAGGGAAGGATTTGAAAGGAAGAAAAAGGAGTTCTGTTTTGGACCTGCAGTGTTTAAGATGTCTATGAGACATACATTTCAGACATCCAAAAGACAGTTGGAGACAACAGGAGAGGTAGGTGGTAGGTAATCATCTATTAAGAAATAGTTCAGGGGTGGGGAACCTGCAGCCTCAAGGCCACATGTGGCCCTCTAGGTCCTCAAGTGCAGCCCTTTGACTGAATATATGAACATAAATATATGAACATGGTCTGAATATATGAACATAAAGATGATTATTGAACTCAGGGAAGCTGATGAAAGCACCAAGCCAGAGAGTATTAGAAAGAGAAGGTTCAAGAGAGACTCTTGAGGTACATCCATGGTTAGTGGGAGGAAGATTCAACAAAGGAGATTGAGAAGGATCAATCAAAACAGGTAAGAGAACTTACAAGACCAGTGTCATAAAAACCTAGAAAAGAGAAGCAAGGAAAAAGGTGATTGACAGAGAGTGACTAGAATAAGAAGGAAAGCAATCAACCAGGGCTAAAAAAAAAAGTCTGCATCCAGTATCTCCAACAGGAGTCTGATATCCCAGATAGGTAACTTCCAAAAATTAACTAATAATAATAATACAAAAGAATGCTACAAATCACTAATAATAAGAGAAATGAAAATCAAAGAAACTTTGTGGTTTCACCTCACATTCAGAAAACTGGCAAAGATGGAAAAAGAGGATAATAAAAAATGTTTGAAGGTGTTATAGAAAGAAAGGTACACTACTGCGTCATTGGTAAAGCTGTGAATTGGATCAACAAGCCTGGAAAAAAATTTTGGAATGGTGTAAATAAAGAACTAAAACATCCATGTCCCTTGACCCACAGATTTCCACTGCTAGGCATATTCTCCAAAGAAGTCAATGACAAAAAGAAAGGTTCCACATACACCAGATGATTTAAAACAATTTTTTTTGTAGTAGCAAAGAGTTAGAAATAAAATAGATGCCCATCAAATGAGGGACAGCTAAATAAATTGTGGTAGGTGATCATCTATTAAGAAATGGTTCAGGGGTAGGGGACCTGCAGCCTCAAGGCCACATGTGACCCTCTAGGTCCTCAAGTGCAGCCCTTTGACTGAATTCAAACTTCACAGAACAAATGCCCTTAATAAAAGGATTTGTTCTGCCTCAAGGCCACAGATTCCCCACCCCTGATTTAGGAGGTTCCACAAAGTTCTGGGCCTTAATACAATCAGCACCATGTCGTCCACAAATAGGAACATCTGGAGAACCTCAGTATCTCTACAGAATCTCTACTCAACTTTTAAGTCTGTACTGGATCTCCCCTCCAACAATAGTAAACATCTTTTTGAAGGATATGTTCCTATTTTTTTATGTTTCATTTAATATTAATTTTTAGAGAGTCAAAAAAGGTTCTTATATCTTTCAAAGAAATCTTGTGTAATTTTAATATAGTATAAGAAATCATCGTGTTCATGAAGGCTTTTAAGGTCACATTTTGCTCTACAACTAAATGCTTAGTTTCTTTTTTAACAAATAACAATCACAGAGGACTACTGCAATAAATTATGTGAGAGTAAAGATGTGATATACAATGGCATATCACTTACCTCCTAATACCAACATAAAATGTCCTAAATATGTGTGTATTATTCTCATAAAAATTTTGCAGAGATGAGAAAGTAAGCATATGGGTTGGTAGTTATTGATGTTCTCTTGGTTACCTCTTTTGGTAAAAATAAGGTCGAGATTTTTTTGCTTGACTTTGGTATCTCCTCTTCTTTCAGAGACCTTGAAAATGAATACATCAATAACACTGTGTTACCTCCAGCACAGACCTCTCCTCTATTTGTATTTGTTGTAGTCTAACTACTTTTCCCATATATGTTCTCCTTAGTGCCATTTTCACTTCTTCTACAAGCACTCCTTAGACTGGGATGTTAAAGAGTCCAAATATTAAGACTCTACTGCTGCTGATGGTGAAAAAGAAGTTTGCCTTTTAAAAAAAGAAAAAAGGCCTTTGCAGATCTTTTCCATCTCTGGCTGTTTTATCTTTGCTCCGGGTCACAAAGATTAAAGAAAAAAATCTAAAGACAGAATTAAAACCCAGTGTTCCGGACTCAAATTCAGCACTCCATCAATTATGTCATGCTGCCTCTACTGGAAAAAGAAAATGAGCTGGAGTCCAGATAAAAATGGATTCAAAACAGCCTCTAATGCTTAAACTAATTACTCTCTGAAACTCTGTTTCTTCATCTTTAAAATGGAGATAATAATACCTGTAGTACTCATACTCACATTGCAGGGTTGTTGGGTATAAGGTTCAAATAAGGTAATCTATGAAAGGTATTTGCAAACCATAAATGTAAATACCAGCCACTGTTATTATTTCCACTATAACATACAGCTTCTCAGTACTTATCTAATTTAATGCTCTTCATCTCCCTTCAAACTTAAAGTGGCATTATATTTACCTTAAGACAGAAGCTTCCTCAATGACAATGGGTACTAAATAAAAAAAATTCCTTTAACAAGCACAGAATTTGGCATCATAAGGCTTGGGTTTTGGAGCAGCTAGGTGGCACAGTGGATAGAGCTCTGGCCTTGGAGTCAGGAGGACCTGAGTTCAAATCCAGCCTCAGATGCTTGATACTTTACTAGCTGTGTGACCCTGGGCAAGTCACTTAACCCCAATTGCTTCACTGAAAAGCAAAAAAAAAAAAACAAGCCTTGGGTTCAAATCCCACAAATCTCAGGTCTGCTGTTTACTATTTATTTACAAGTTCACTGTGTGACCTTGAACAATTCATTTACTATTTGTGGACTAAAACTTTAAAGCAGTAAGTTTATTTTGGTGACTAAAATCAATATGATTGTGAAATTAATCTGAAAAAAAAAAAACAACAACAACAACAACAAAAAAAAAACCAAGATGATATAAAGTTACCAGAATGAAAATTATCTTCAATTCCACTGCCTATTCATGGCTATTTGGGAAAAAGGCTGGAATATTAGGGGGCAGCCAACATTATGAAGAATGACACTGAAATTGTTCTGCTGTAATACTATTCAGATAAATTAGAATATTAAGGATTTTCCTCTTCAATATACTTAATTCTAAAAAAAATTCGTACTTTTTGAAAAATTTAAAATTTTTGTTAATCCTTCAAGTACCTGTGATTTCATCAATGTGAATATTCCCTTCACCTACCCAGATCACAACCCTTCTATGTTTTAGCAGATTTTACTGTGTTACTGTGGCTAAAAGTAAATGAACTGTTAAATTTTTTTAAAAATTTAAATAATTTACATTCAAATTAAGTAAGCTCAAAATAAAGATTAAATGAGTTATAAATTATGTATAATACAATTATATATAAACATAATATACAATGTGAACATAATTTATCACAAATTATGTGATGTTAATATATAATTAAAATAATTTTAATTAAATATTTGCAATTTAAATAATTTAATTAAAATATTCTGTAATTTTAATAAAATTTCAGTAAATAAGTGAATAATATATTGATCAATTAATTATCTGTCATCCAATCTTCTGAACTTAGCCAGGGTGATCCTCTAAGGATAGAATCTAAGGACAGTATTCAAAGCCTTTCTAGTCTAGCAAGACATGCCAGAATATTTATTCTGTTGTCACATCTTTCAAGAAACTATCCACACCAACAAGAAGCACCTAAAGAAAAGTCTTACTTTCAGATAACAGTAGAAAAATAATAATTAGACTTTTGGCTAGCCAACACTATACACTTAAAATATTCCTATCTGTTGCCACTTAGTCACTAAGTCCTGCCAATTCAACTTCCACAACCTCTCTCTCATCAGAACCATTCTTGCTACATATACTGTTACCATCCTAGCTCAAGCACTCTCTTTACCTATTAAATTGAATAAAGGAATCTTAACATGCATCCTTGCCTCCAATATTCTCTTTCTAATGCAACCTTCACACCACTGACAAAATATTCTTCCTATGGCAAAAGTCTGATAATATACCTTCCCTTCTCAAAAACCTTCAACAGCTACTACTTCTAGGATAAAATGTAAATTTCTTTGTAAGTCATATGTGCCAGGTACTGTGTTAAGCTCTGGATAGCACAAGACCTTCCAAAATCTTGGCTCCAATCTATTTTTTCAGTCTTTTAAAACTGTTCCCCATCAAATACTATATTCCAATCCAATTCAGCAAGTATTTATTAAGGATCCACTATGTGTAAGGCACTGTGCAATGCACTAAAGATATAAAAACAAAACAAAAAATGGTTTCTGACCTCGTCTTACATTCTACTAAGAAGATAAAATATGTAAACAAATAAGTATAGACATAATTTTAGGAGGAAGCAAAAAAAAACCCACTAATTAGGCCATCTGTTCCTGCCAAATTAGACTATTAGCTGTTTCCTTAACTCTTATGTCCTACCCTAACTGTGCATTCAAAAAGGCAATGCCCTACCCACTTCTCAAAATTTTTATCTGAGAAGCCTTCCATTACCTTCCCAGGTAACAATGTTTTCTCCCTCTTTGAATTTTCTAAGAACTGGGTCTTATCTTTCTCTAACCTTATTCCTAACCTTGAAATCATTCTTGACTCCTCATTCATTCTTGCTCACTCCCCATTTCCAAATCCATTGCCAAGTCTTGTGATTTCTACCTTCACAACATTACTTATACACATCCCCTTCCCTCCTCTTCACTCCACTCAGCCATGACCTCAGTTCAAGAAGCCCTCAACACTTCTCACATGGACTAGTCTTCTAACTGATCCTTCCTGACTTAAATCTCACCCCACTCCAATTCATCCTCAACACAGCTGATAAAGTGAATTTTCTAAAGCATAGGTCTAACCACGTTAATTTCGTTACTAAAAGAACTCCAAGGGCCTCCAGTATTAAATATAAATTCCTTTGTTTGGCATTTAAAGCTCTTCATAACCTAACCTCATCCTATCTCTCTCTGGTCTTCTTACACTTCACACTCTCCTCCATGCACTTTACAATTCAACTACACTCCTCTGCTTGTAGTTCCTCAAATATGATACTATCTCCAGTTTTGTTTCTTTGAGTTCCATGCTGTCCCCTCACTTATGACTCTTAGTTTTCTTTGGATTCCTTCAAGATTTAGCTCAAGTCCCTCTTTAAGCAGGAGCATTTCCCAGGGAACTCCACTGCTAATGCCTTCCTTAGTCAGACTGTTTTCTATCCACTTTGTATATATCTTGTTTTTACTTATTTACATATTAACTCCCCCTTATAATGTAAGCTTTGTGTGCTTTGTAGACATCACCACCAGGAATCCACAGTTTCACTTGGCCCAATGAACATTGCTATCACTCCCTAACAAATCCATCCATAGCCATAGACAACCTCATCATGTACTTTGAAATCTGTCTATAACAAGCTCCTGGGCCAAATTACTTTCGAGATATTTGTAGACAAGGTTCAAAAGACAGAAGCAAATGACTGTGCTCTGACACCTGGAAAGGAGGGGTTTAGTTACAAGATATACTGCTTTCACTGAATCATTCCTGGGTTCATGAACCAGGGTGATGATGTCACATGCCATAATAGCACTGGTGGAAAGCCCATCTACTGAGAAAAATTTGCTGATGTGAACTTCATCCTGAAGCACACTGGTCCTGGCATCATTTCCAGGCTAAATGTAAGCCCAACATAGATGGCTCCCAGTTTTTCATCTGTACTACTAGACCGGCTGGTTAGATGGCAAGCAAGTAGTCTTTGGTCAGGTAAAAGAAGGCATGAATATTGTGGAAGCCCTGGAGAGCTTTGGATACTAGAATAGCAAGACCAACAAGAAAATCACCATTACTGACTGTGGACAATAAGGGTTTTGGTTTTGTTTTTTGCTTAACTATCAAACTGTTCCTTCTGCAACTGGGGAAGACTCCCCCTTCCCAGATCCATCCCACTCTGCCTTCATATCCTATAATTCTCATGCGTTCTTATTTGTTGCAATTCTTTTTTTATTTCATTTCCCTTTTCCTTCCACAAATCACATTAGACTACATTTAATTTTATGATTATTAAATAAAACTACTACAATAAAAAAAAAGGTAAGCTCCTCAATAGTAGGGACTGTTTTTGTCTGTCTTTGTTTCCCCAGCACTTAACACAGTGTCCACATAATAATACTTAATAAATGCTTACAAGCTGACTGACTACAAATGCCAGTTCCACAGAAAATGAAAGCTGTTATGAGGACAGAAACCTTTTTTAATCTTTATACTCCAATGGTTAGAAGTAAGCTACACAGTTGGCTTAATATTTGCTGTCTGATCCAAAAAAAAAAAAAAAAAAAAAAAAGATCAACTTCTCTGCTTTTTATGTTCTTAAATAAGTTCTCAATATATTATGAATTCAAGCCAAAATAAGAAGGGTATCATATGATGGAAAATATTTCTGCTAGTAAAAGCTATCAATAGTCTCTTGAAAGTCTAGATGCTTAAGTGGCTTCCACTAGTTCACTGGCTTAATTTTTCAAAAACATTTTATTAATTCGATATTAGAAGGGCAGCAGCAGATAGAGGGCTGACCTCTGATACAAGAAGTATATAAGATTCAAGACCTACAAAGAACACAAAAGAGGAAAAGAACAATTGTTTATAGGTGTCATGGGAAGACAGACACACAAATGCACTATTGGTAGAGCTGTGAACAGGCTCAACCATTCTGGAAAGTAATTTGAACCCATACCTCCCAAAATCACTAAAACTGCAAGCTTATACTATAGCTATACTACAGTACACAGCAATACTACAGCAAAGCATAAACCCAAAGAGATTAAAGAGGGAAAAGAACCATATATACAAAAAAAGAAAAAAGGGCACAGGGGCATTATTTCATCATAGAAAGAGCTGAAAATAAAGTGGGTGCCCATCAATTGAACAGTTGAACAAATTATGGCAGGTAAAAATAATGGAATATTATTGTGACCTAAGAAATGACAAAGGGTTCAAAGAAACCAAGGAAGAACTGTATGAACTGATGAAGAGTAAAGAAAGCAGAACAATTTATACAATACACTGTTGTAAAAACAACTGAAAACTCTGTAATCAATGCAACAACCAATCATGGCTCCAAAAGACTGACAATGAATTATGCTTCAGAATGATGGACTAGAGGTGCAAAATAAAACACACGTTTTCATACCTGGCCAATATGTGGCTGTATTAGTCTTGACTATACTAGTTTCAAAGGAGGATCCCTCATCTCCCCACAGGTGGAGTGGGGGTGGGGTGGCTAGTGACAATATTCAAAAAATAAAAACAACAAAAGTGGGGAAGGGAAATGAGGGGTGTCAATAAAAATCATTTTTAAAATCTACAGAAGAGAGTACAACAAAATTCAGAAGGGGCCAGACAAGCAAAAGAATGTTGGTTCTTGTGTTAAATTTCATATATACTTAAGCCATAGATAAAAAGAGTTCTCACTTACAATACTTTTACTCTTTACATGGAAATGTTCATATCTGCAAGTGCATAATAAAATTTAAAATTTAAATTTTATAAATAAAAAAAGGAAATTGAGACATATAAAGATTCAAGTATTTCCTTATACACATACTTACTGGCTGTGTCACTTCAATTAGCTTCTCAGTACTCCAAGAAACTCCAAGAAATTGTAAATCATGTAACAGGTCCAGATCTACATTGGTAAAGGAAGTCTCCTACTAAATGCTCCCTCTACTGAAAAAAATCACAGGTCTGGACCAAAAAAAAAAGTTATGAAAGATAAAGTGACTTCCAGCAATACAATGGAGTAACTGATCATGACTAAACTTAAAGGTTCCCCTGTGCTACTTCAGGGAGGTGATAGATGAGGGGAGAGAAAGAATAACAGCTAACCCATAATATCTGGGCTACTTGATGATGGATAAAAAAAATAAACATAAATAAAAGCACAACACCAGGTATGGGCAGGAAAAAGTATGGGTGGGTGGGTGGTAAGATTAAGATGAAGGTAATAATTATGATTGAATGTTATAAAGTAAGATCAGTTGTATATATGTTCGGTGTAGATATAAACTCAGGCTGATGTTAGAGAGACTGCCAGATTTTCCTCCTCATTTTTTATTAAATATCAAATAAAACAAACATTTCCATATAAAAAGGAGAGGATTGTGCATGAAACTGGGAATCTCCATTTCTTTTTGAGTAAATTCAACATGTAATTTGCCAACCTGTCCTGCTTACCTAAGAATCCTTCTGTCATTTTCTCGTTGGGGGAGAAGGGGAAGGAAGGGAAAGAGGAAGAGGAAGGCAGGCAACTCCTATCCTTAATATCCCTCCTCTCTACTTAACTGGAAAAAAACCCTTGTAATAAATATGCATAACCTGGCAAAACAAAATCCTACATTGGCCATGTCCAAAATACACATCTCATTCTGCATCTTTTTTGGGGGGGGGGGGATGGTGGTGACAAGGCAATTGGGGTTAAGTGACTTGCCCAGAGTCACACAGCTAGTGAGTGACATGTGTCTGAAGCCAGATTTGAATTCAGGTCCTCCTGACTCCAGGGCTGGTGCTCTATCCACTCTCATTCTGTATCTTGAATAATCACTTTTTTGTCAGGAAATAGATACTGTTGAGTGATATTCTTCAACAGTTGATCAATACTGTTAAGACTGTGCAAGAGAATCAAATAGGTCACATGTATATTGGGCCTGTTATGCCCTAAATCCTAACTGTTTCCTTTAGGAATATTGTATCATATGGTATACAGAAATAATACGGACAAATTATAATATGTTCCATAATGTTACCTTTGGTCTTTTAAGATTTCAAATTTAAACTCTCTAAAAATATTTTTAATTCCTGGAAATTGAGAGGATTCCCATCAATTGAGGAATGGCTGACCAAGTTGTGGTATATGAATGTAATAGAATACTATTGTGCTATAAGAAATGATGAACAGGCTGACTTCAGAAAAACCTGGAAAGACTCGTATGGTCTGATGCTGAGTGAAGTGAGCAGAACCAAGAGAACGATGTACACGATAGCAGCCTCGTTATGCTATAACTAATACTGATAAACTTAACCCTTCCCAGCAATACAAGGATCTAAGACATCTCCAAAGGCTTTGTGATGAAAAATGCTATCCACATCCAAAGAAAGAACTATGGAATTTGAATTGCTATTTTTTTTTCCTCTTCTGTTAAGTTTTGTTTCCTCTTTCTGTTGATTCCTCCTATTGGTTCTAATTTTTACTTACAACATCACTAATGTGAAAATATGTTTAATAGGAATGTATATGTATAGCCTATATCAAAGAGTGCACCGTTTTGGGGACAGTGGTGGGGAGGAAGGGGGAGGAAAATTTTAAACTCAAAAGCATATGGAAGTGATTGTTGATAAATCAAAATAAATTAATTTAAAAAAAGAATATTTTTAATTCCATAGATAACATTTATAATAGCATTTTACATGTATTCCAGGTCAAATTCATCATCTATTGGCAATATCTGTGCCTCAAATCCATTCAAGTATGTCACATGGGAGAATAAACATAATTAGTTCATTTTTCTGCAAGGATAGTTAAGCTGAACTCAAGTGATTTTTGTATCTCATTCGTAAAGCTCCACAATGTTCTAGGTCTATATGTATTCAATAAATGTTGTCCACAAACAAGTGTAGATATAACAACTACAATAACGAGTATTTATATAGTATCTATTATGTGCCAGGCACTTTACAAATATTATTTCATTTTGATCCTCACAATAACCCTGGGAGATAGGTGCTATCTTTTTTTTTTTTTTTTTTTTGGCTAGGCAATGGGGTTAAGTGACTTGCCCAGGGTCACACAGCTAGTACGTGTCAAGTGTCTGAGACTGGATTTGAACTCGGGTCCTCCTGACTCCAGCGCTGGTGCTCTATCCACTGTGCCACCAAGCTGTCCCTTATTATATTCTTTTTACAGTTGAGGAAACTAAGAAAATAGAGGTCAAATAACTTGTCCAATGTCCCAAGCCTACAAAAATGTCGAAGACTGGATTTGAAGACCCGGGTCCTCCTGACCCAGTGCTCTACCCACCACACCACCAAGATGCCTCATCTGGATCTGGATGACATCACAATTTGTAGGCAATTCTTCACTGCAGTAAGATACTATCCATGACACTGGTAAACACCTTTATTGAGCATGTGTTCCCATTTTATGCCTCATTTGATGTTAATACTGAGAGAATGGTCAATAAGTTCTCTGCAGCATCAATGTATTTGGGAATTGACATGTTTTCAATGACCCTATGTTTCTTCCTGAAACAAAATCTAATGTTCTTCCAAAACTTTTGATTAATGCCACAGAAGAAGAACAGTGAAAGGTACAAGTCAAAAAGGAATTCTCTATGGAGGGTGAAGTCTTCCAGATGCTCCTTTCTAAGTGTATGACATCATACTGGTTGTATCAAACCTTGTAATACCGCAGAGCCTCTTAGACAAAATATGCAACCACTCAAGTTTGTTCTCACCACACAAAAATCAACTAGAAAAAGAGTATCTATTATCCAGATTATGGCATGCAATTAATTAGATGGACAACATATTAAGCTCATCTATCACACCATAAGTGGACAATAAATAAATTGGCCCCAAAATTAAACTAGGAGATTCAGCTGAACGCCTTTGGGAAATCACAAAGCTCTTTTATGACTCCAAAATACTCTTAGAAACCAAGGCCTATGTTTTTTAATACCAATATTCTTACTAGTGGTGTCATATGACTGCAAGTCCTACGATACTATATTTTCCAAGGAATTAAAAAGGTTTACTCTCAGAGAAGCAGATATGGAGAACCACATGACAGTTGTGAGAAGGCTGTATATAACATAACAAAGAATAACTACAATAAAGGGTCTCATCAAAGAAACATATAATCAAAAAAGATGGACTGATTAATCACTTGGCAAAGTTTAGAAATATTCCATGGACAGTTTATGTGCTCCATTAGCATCCTTACATTATCAAGTGAAACCTTACATTCTTAAGTTGGGTGGATGCCCTGTGATGAATTTATGAGTGGACATGGACAAGAGTTACAAAGGATGAGCACACACAGATGGAATGTGATCTAAAAAACATACACAATAAGGGGATTATAGATCCATTTGAATACGTAACTTCTGCTAATTTTGGCTGTGAATCATGAAATACTACTATGTCCATGGAATTAAAATTGTAGATTACCCAAAAATCAAGAGACCCAGAGCTAGCATAAATAAGCTATACCATATTGTAAACTATGAACTGTGGGCATGAACAGGTGCAAAAGATATACTACTGGAAAAGGTAGTGGACTAGTCACATATGAAAGCAAGGGATAAATGACAGAATTGCAGTATGTTGCAATGGTATCCATGTAATATGAAGAGTCAAAAGGCTTCTAGCAAATTCTTCAGAACCCCTGTGAAAGATTTATGGAAGGACAGGGACAAGTTCCACAGGATAAAAAGGCATGCATGAGTTGCAATCTGCACCAATGAAAGGAATACTCACTTCAATAAGAATATGGGTCTGTTGAAATATATATTGTTTCAGCTTAATAGTTATGTTTTATAAATGATCAATCTAGCTATTTAAGTAGAAAAATGGTCCAAGTTGCCATTTCCTCATCCCATACTGCCAACTTTCCTACTTCTATATGTAACAGTAGCCCCCCATCGCTATAATGCACATCACCATGTGCCTTTTCTGAAAATTTTCTCTACCTTTAAAAATTACCTCAGTTGCCACCACTTCCGTGAACCCCCTCCTCTCACTCATGCCTCATCCCCAGCAAAAAGTGATCCTTCCCATTCTCCTAACCTTTATTTTACCTCTTCCAGTCACTTATGCTTTAACCTGTATTATACTTTTCTATGTAGATATCTTATTCTCCTTTTATATTGACTCCTTAAGGAAAAGATTTCATCTCTTTCCCAGATTTACATCTAAAGTTCCTACAGAGTAGATCCATAATAAATGTTGAATTGAAAGTTCTGAGACTAAAGGTTGTGGTTGGGAGGATCCCAGGGGAAAAAGGCAGATGTAAGAGAATGATTATTGAATAAGAAAAATTTTCTCACACAGCAGAATTTATGGAAAGGGCTTCAAAGAGGAGCTGATAAGCTTTAAAAATCATATGCCTGCATAACAAAAGCAGTACCTCATCTTGGTATCTACAGAAAAGAGCAATGTGTAGCATTAAATCCTTCTCTTAGCCCAACTGATTACTGCAGACTCAAGAATAATCTTTATCAGAGTTGTTATTCTCAGATCTATAAATCCATAGCACTATGGGCTATATCTCCTTGAGTCCCAGTAGTCAATAACACTTATTGCTTGGAGCAATTACTAAATATTAAAACAGGCTGAACTTCTTTTTTATCTGCTCAAAATTTCCCTGGGTCCCACTTATACTGAGGGCATTCCATGCCCCCAAAGACCAAAAGTATTTGTAGATTTATAATCAAAAGTATTTTTTGGCCACGTCAGTTTGAAAAATTTTGGTTCCATCTAAATAAAAGACTAAGGATACAATAAGTCACTGTGAAAAAAAAAATACACTTTTTACATGCACACTTTACAAACATTCCTGCTGACTTCATATATGATGACAATAAATCACAATGTTATAATTGATTTTTATCCATTGCTTCAACTTTTCAGACAATTCTTCACCCTCTTTTTCTAGAAAGGGGATTTTATTTGTAATAGATGACACTTAATGGAATGCTTTAAAGTTAAAAAGTGTTTTACCTGGGGACTCAGTAAGATTAAATGACTTGTGAAAGTCACTCAAAGTACAAGTCAGAAACTGAACTTAAGTCTTCTAACTCCACATTCAGCATTCTCTCCACTACTCCACAAGGTCTTAGCGAGCACATTTTCCAGGAAGGACTACATCACTTCAGAAACTGTTTTAAATGTGAACTTCTGTAAACTACTTAAGTGACATTTTCAAAGTTAATTACAAAATAGTGAAGAATTTTTCAACTTTTAAGTATAACACAACATACTGGATAAAAACTTGACTGTAACAAAATATTAGGCTGTGCTCAATGATTCATCCCTAACCTGGTATAAAATCAGTACCCTTAAAATGTGAAACATTAAAGCAGTAACAAGAAAACAGCTTAAAATCATATCAAGCTTCTTTTTCAGGCATGTTCACAGTGTACAAAAAAATCTCTCTGTATAATCTATCACCACATTGAAAATAGAAAGCATTTTGCATAAACTTTAAAAAAAAACCTTTGCTCAGTGAGATGTTTCACTATTTGTTCCTTCCACAAAACATCACATTTTATCCTTCACTTACAATAAAAATATTAACATTAAAAAGGTATTAAAAAAAATCAGAATTCATAAAGTCTCTAGCTTGCAGGTCCTAATTTTTATAGCGGCAGTCTTCTAATATGTTTGGTTGAACAAAGGGGCTTCTTTTTTTTACCCTCAAAAGTGCTGGCAGAAGCAGAAGAAAAAAAAAGGAACAGACTTCATGTAATTGAGCTTTTTTTCTTATTGCTCATTGGATGGTCTGTATTGTCACACCTACTTTAACAGAATTTTCAGCATGTCATTTTTAAGAGTTTAACATAAAGGAGTACCATGGATTTAAAAAAAAAAAAACACCATAAAAATTATTTGTTTCTTCCCTCTTACATGGGGTACAGGATGAGGGGGAAGAACAACTCTGCTCCCAGTAGGGAGCTCAAAAGTAGTATCTAGAATCCTGGGCTTGCACACTTAACTCCCTCATCTTCCCTAAAAAAATAGGTCAGGGCTGATGCATGGTTACAGCACTACAGTGTAGGACTTAAAATTGAAAGGACCTTAGAGAATATCTAGTCAAATCCCCTTATCTACAAAATGAAGAAACTGAGGCCCAGAGAAGTTAAGTAACTTCTAAAGTTAACTTAGGTGGCAACTGGAAAACTGGCAACTGGCAAAGATTTCTTCTGCTACAAGACTAAACACAGATATTAGTTCTGGTCTGTAGTAAACCTACACAATTCAGTGTGACCCCTCAGTCACCACACCTAACCTAAGAGATCTTTGAGAGATAAACTCCAGTATAGGATCATTCCCAGGCAAATCCTAAATGTGAACCTGGCAATATTAAATTTAACTGAGCATCCAAGCCTTCTTCAATCTGGCCCTGAACTTCCACAGCAGACCCAGATATCCCTAAGGCCACTATAAAATGAAGAATGTTCATCTGTATTATCTATAATTTGAGAATTATAACTCAAGTTTTATAATGGAACCAAGAGAAAAAAGGTTGAGTGGTTCCCTTAAATTGTCTTCCTCACTGCCTTTAGAAGCAGTACTCTTTGCCTGGATTTTAATTCCAATAGCTGCCACTTCAATACTAGTTAACTTCTACCAGTCTCCTCACTTAGAAAGTAAACCTAAATAGGCAGAAATAAATCATTTAAACTATCTCACCTCTGATAGTTTACTACTTGACTAACCTTGGGCAAGCCACTTAATCTCCCTGGACAGTTTCCTCTTCTGTAAAATGAAGGGGGTTAGACTTTAATGGCTTCTGAGGGCACTTCCAGCCCTATAACTTTTTTCACTGAAAAACCTGAATGTTACCTTTGTCTTTGTATCCCCTGCACTTAGCAGTGCCTGGCACATAGTAGGTGTTTAATAATGTTTAATGACTACAATCTCCCATTTCCTCACCACCCACCCACTCCTCAAACATCTGTGGTATGGCTTTCACCACCAATGTCAGTCACTTCTTTTTGAAGCTGTTTTCTTAACCATTATCTAAAAGCCAAATTAGATTGCTTTTATTTTCATCTTCCATGGCAATCAATATGGCTGATCACCACCTGACCCTAATTTTCAGGTGCACATCATTCCCAAGGGTATACCTCCAAAGATTAATATTTTTTAACTGCTAAAAACCCTAATATTGACATCTGTAATTATAATTTATTTCACTCTTATCTTCCTTTTTGTTTCTTGAATATTACCAAGGGAAGAAAATAAGCATTCATTAAGGGCCTATTATGTGCTAAGCACTTTACATTTTATTTGATCCTTTGGGAACAGAGGGATTTTCAGTAAACCAGGAAAATCCTGCCCTTTGGATTCTTCTCTAAGCTAGGGGATTCTTAACCTGGGGTACGTGAACTTTTTTTTTTTTAAACTATTTTGATAACTACATTTCAAAAGCCAAGTCAACACGAATTTATTAAGTGCCTACTATGTTCCAGGCACCTGTGCAAAGTGCTGGAGATACAAAGAAAGGGAAAAACAAGTCCCTACCCTCAAGGCGAAAACAATCTAATGGGAGAGAAGACATGCAAAAAGCTGTTATGAGAAAGACACAGAGAGAGACAGAGAACAAATATAAATTGGGAGATAATCACAGAGGGAAGACATTAACTGGCATTAAGGGGGAACCCAGAAAGGCTTTTGTAGAAGATGGGATTTTAGGTGAGATCTGAAGGAAACAAAAGAAGCCAGGAAGCAGAGGCAAATAGGAGAAAGAGGAAGAGGAGGAGAAGAAGGAAGAGAATTCCAGGCATGGAACCGATATAATCCTTGTAATTCTTCGTACTTTATTCAAATTATCCTGAGAAGGGGTCCACAGGTTTCACCAGTCTTATAAAGGGATCTATGACACAAAAAAAAAGAGGGTTAGAATCCCTGCACTAAGCAGAAAATCTTGGATTTAGATAATAAATTTGTTTCTGACAGCCCTATGCCAAACAAGTGGACAACTGTTTTTTCCCCACAAAACCAAAAGGCCTTTTAGTATTAAACTAGAAGCAGAAGCAACTTTTTACATTTCCAGTTTCTACTAATAATTCCTGTTTATGAATGCTTACAATAAACTTTTCTTTAAGCAATCCAGTGAAGTAGGTAATGCAAATATCCTTATTTTGCATATGAGGAAATTGTAGCACAGACATTAAGTGACTTGCCTAAAGTTTGAGGCAAGATTGCATTTTCTATGACTGCATGAATGCTTTCTCTCAGCAATACCAATTTCCTTAAAGAAATCCAAAATCACTGTAATCATACGTAGAAAGAAATACAAGAAATACAAAAATAAAAGAATTAATACAATTTCAGGATCAAAAGTAAGCAAATTCCATGAATGTGAGCTTATGAGTTTAGCAAGGGCAAGGAAATATCATGTACACCTTGAAAAGGTTCCAGATCATTGGTTTTTAGTCTAAGCAATAAAATAATTCACTGAAATTTTTACTAATATGTTTAATTGACTTCTTCTAAGGGACTGCTTTGTTGGGTTTTGTCTTTGTATTCTCAGTACCTAGCACAGAGCTCAGCTTCATAAAAGCTGCATGAATTATAGTGAAAATTACTGTGAAAAGTACACAAACAGGGGCAGCTAGGTGGCAGTGGATTGAGCACCAGGCCCTTAAGTCAAGAGGACCTGAGTTCAAATCTGGCCTCAGACCAAACACTTGACACTTACTAGCTGTGTGAACCTGGGCAAATCACTTAACCCCAACTGCCAAAAAAAAAAAAAAAAAAGTACACAAACAAGTTTGCAAAGTAGGTTGAAACTTTTTTTTAAAGAAAATACTAAAATATCCTAATCAAGACCATGACACTCTCTTCAATGAAACCCCTATAAGGATATTAGTGTAGTTATACTTTAACTTAGGGATCCCACTGCTGAAAGCAAAGATATAAAGCAAGGGTCACCAAACTGCAGCTGGCCTGAGGCCCAAATCTGGCCTGAGGCCCAAATCTGGCCAGAGCCCTGCTTCTGTACATTTTAAAATACAATACAACTTTTACTTAAGAAGGTAAAAATCATTCTTAGTTTACAGGATGTACAAAAACATTGCACCTTCAGACTGTTTGCTGATGTGCTTAAGAAATACTATGACCCCAGTTTATGGGACAAGAGCTCACTACTTGACAAAAACTGCTGGGAAAACTGGAAAACTGTATGGTAGATTAAAAAAAAATAAAAATTTAAAAAATTTTTTAAAACTCAGGGGCAGCTACGTGGCACAGTGGATAGAGCACCGGCCCTGAAGTCAGGAGGACCTGAGTTCAAATCTGACCTCAGACCAAACACTTGACACTTAAAGGGTGATATCATAAGCAAATTAGGACAGCAAGGAACAGTTTACCTGTCAGATCTATGGAGAAGGGAAGAATTTATGACCAAACCAACAGATAAAGAGCATTATGAGATATAAAATGGATAATTTTAATTACATTAAATTAAAAAGTTTTGCACAAACAAAACCAATGCAACCAGGATTAGAAGGAAAGCAGAAAGGTGGGAAACAATTTTTACAAGAAGTTTCTCTGATAAAGGCATCATTTCTCAAAAATATAAAGAACTGAGTCAAATTTATAAGAATACAAGTCATTGCCCAATTGATAAATGGTCAAAAGATATGAATAGGCAGTTTTCAGATGAAGAAATCAAAACTATCTATAGTCATATGAAAAAATACTCCAAATAACTATTGAGTAGAGAAATGCAAACTAAAACAATCCTGAGGTACCACCTCACACTAATATGACAGAAAAGTAAAATGATAAATGGTGGAGGGGATGTGGAAAAATTGGGACACTAATGCATTATTAGGAGAGTTGTGAACCTATCCGACCATTCTGGAGAGCCATTTGGAACTATGCTCAAAGGACAACAAAACTGAGCATAACCTTTCCTTTGCTCCTGCAATATCACTTACTAGGTCTGTATCCCAAAGAAATTAAAAAAAAAAAAAAAAGAGGGGGGGAGAAGGACCTACTCGCACAAAAATATTTATAGCAGCTCTTTTTGTGGTGGCAAAGAATTGGAAATTAAAGGGATACCCATCAAATGGGGAATGGATGAACCAGTTGTGGTATATGAATGTAATGAAATATACTATTGTGTTGTAAGAAATGACAAGTAGGATGCTCTCAGAAAAACTTGGAAAGACTTACATGAACTGATGCAAAATGAAGTAACCAAGAGAACATTGTACACAATAGCAGTAATATTGTGTGAGGATCAACTATGAATGACTTAGCTATTCTCAGCAATACAATGATCCAAGACAATTCCAAAGAACTCATGATGAAAAATGCTATACATATCTAGAGAAAGATCTAATGGAGACTGAATGCAGATCAAAGCATACTATTTTCACTTTCTTTACTTTTTTGTGTTTTCTTTTTCCTTTTGGTCTATTTCTTCTTTTACAATGTGACTAATATAGAAATGTTCTACTTTATTGCATATACATAAGCCATATCAAATTGCCTGCTGTTTGCTTTGCTGGAGGGGGGAGGTAAGAGGAAGAGAAAAAAAAATTTTAATGAATATTTAAATTTGTCTTTGCATGTAATTCGAAAAATAAAATACTATTAAAAAAAAAAAGATGCTATTGTAAGCACCAGGGATACAGGACAAATCAGAAATGTAATCTTAAAGGGAAGGCATTAAGAGGACTGAGAAAGGCTTCCTATAGGTAAGATTTTAGCTGGGACTTGAAGACAGGAAATAAGAGCTGGGGTAGGGAGAGTCAGCGAAAATGCTTGGGGTCAGGAGATGGTAGTGTGAGGAACAGCACTGCAGGGGGGTCCAGCACCCCAACTTATCCAGAGAGAGAGAGAGAGAGAGAGAGAGAGAGAGAGAGAGAGAGAGAGAGAGAGAGAGTGTGTGTGTGTGTGTGTGTGCGCGCGTGTAATTTGTATATAGTTGTCTCCCCCATTAGATGGTGAGCTCCTTAAGAGCAGACTACTTTTTGCCTTTCTTTTTCTTTCTGGAGCTTAGTATAGTGCCTGGCATTTAGTAATGTGTTTAATAAATGTTTGACTAACATGAATATGTAAATGGAAGCACTAAAAAGGCAACTAAATTCAGATTACCTGTAACAGTCTTTATTCTCATAAGATAAAACATATTCTTTTTCTCCCTAGAAGTTGGAAGATTATGGACAAAGAATGTGGCATACACTATTGCCAAGCTGGTCAATTTTTTTACTCTTGGTTACAAAGGAGGGTTAATGGGAAAGGGATATAAAGGATATAATTGATGGTGTTAAATGGGCGTTTTTTTAAAAAATCGATGTTAATATTATATAATATAGCAACAGGGAAACTTCCAATCTTCACTTGGACCCTGCCCCAGAATTAATACTGCTCTAATCACTGTAACTAACATCCCAAGAGTAATTTCACCCCAATGGACTTTCTTGATTATCTGATTCAGGTTACAACTTCTGAAAGTTTATAGAGTAGTTAAGCAGTTGTGTATATACATGTTTCAAAGGACAAATTAAGAAGTAACAATACTACGAAATTTAAAGAGAACTAAACTTTAGTCAAAAAGTGGTTTAATAAGATTTCAGAATCACTCACCAGAGAACTTCTCCCTAACATTCTACTTAAGATCACAGGATCATTTATTTAAACCTATAAGGGAACTTGGAGACCATTTAAATCTACTCCCTTATTTTACAGATAAGAAAACAAACTTGGAGAACTTAAATGACTTGTCCATGGTCCCACACTTACAAGCTGAAACTTCTTTGCAAGTCTCTCCTCTCTTCCACCATTACCTCAATTGGCCAAAACAGAGATCCTGACTGTATTTTAAAATACATTCATTAATATTCCTTGTCTGTAACTTAAATCTGGTGAGCTTAACTTTGTATGTTACATCAAGAAAACTATATTATAACTTTTTAATTGGGAAAAATCCAATAAATTAAGTTGCTACAACAACTTTCATGTTGCCTGCCCTACCCTCCATTCCAATTTGTTAAAGTTCCTGAAGGTGGAGGGGGAAACTACATCTGGATTTAACTGCCTATATTACAGAATGCATAATCATCATAGAAAGAAATAAACAGTAATAACTTATAAATTTGTGCACTGTCTCATCTTATTCCAGGAATACTAAAGATAAAAAAGATTTTTTAAGAACAACACAAGTAACAACTTCTGCTACCAAAAACATCTGTACATGTTACACTTATGACTACAAATTAATCTAATTCCAAAACAGGAATGCAAGCTCCTTTAGGGCAGGAAATATTTTGTTCCTCTTCACAAGGGTCTTCCTAAGAAGTTGTATGACACTAAATCCTATTTTAAATGGTTTTAATGAATCTAAGGAATTCTGTCAAGGAATGCTTTTGTAATGAAGACGGTAATTTATCTTTCACAGTAAGACCATAAAAATATGAACTGTATTTGATTAAATGAGGGACACATATCATATTATACAGGAAGCACTATAGATGTGAAAAATGAACAAACTTAATAACAATGAAACAAAACCTTAATTTTATAATAGATATTGTATTTGTATAATGCAGACTAATTCAAGCCTTAGGAAAAAACATCTAATCAAAAATCCAAAAAATTGCTTGAAAATATTAATCATTCTACCACCACCTTTGAACGATAATATATGTAAAGTTATTAACTTACTTCTTGCTCCTGGATGGGTACACCTTGTGTTATCACAATACCATTTGCAAGAATGATTATTAAACAAACAAAAAATAGGTGCTCCTTCACTAAAGTGTTTAAGCAAAGACAGGATGACCACTAGTCAGGGATGTTGTAGAAGGACTCCTATTCAGAGACAGGTTATATTAGATATCTATGATGTCCCTTCCAACTCTGAGGCTCTCTAATCTTATTCTTAATACACAATCAATACTGCTACAAGCACAGTAAACTTTAGTACACATTCCTTGGTAACTTGAGCAGCTCCTAACCTAAGAACTTGCTTACATTTATTTATTAACTAATATAGCTTTTGCACTACACTTATCAATGCTTCTGGAAAGTGATCTAATGAATAGATAAAATGAAATGCTTGTTTCTCTACCAAAACATAATCACTTTATTACAATGGCGACTAGATGGCATGGTAGACAGAGTCCAGAAGACCTGAGTTCAAATCAGATTCAGACTCACTAGCTGTGTAAACTGACCTGTCTGCCTCAGTTTCCTCAAATGTAAAATGAGGATAATAATAGTACTTACCCCCCAGATTTCTTGTGAGATTCAAATTGTAAAGTCTGTAGCACAGTTCCTGTTCTTTCCTTTTGGCAATAGCTATTATTCCAATATTAATCAATAAACACTTATTAAGTACCTACTTTATGCTAGGCACTGTGCTAAGCCTGCTGGGGAAATAAAGAAAGGTAAAAGGCAGTCCCTGCTCTCAAAGGGCTTACAGCCTAGTGGAGAGACAACTTGTAAACAACTATGCACAATCAAGCTATAAACAGGCTAAATTTTAAATAAACACAATAGACAGGCACTAGAATTAAAAATGAGAGGGAAAGGCTTCCTGTAAAAGGTGGGCAGGATGACAGAGGTAAAAGAGAGCAGTCTACCCCCAACCTTGGAACCAGGACCACCTGGGTTAAGGTCCATCTTCTGGCATACTGGCTGTGTTTTTCCAGGCAAGTTACAACTTCTCAAGTCCCTAGGCAACTCTCTCAAACTATAAATTGCAGAACAATTGTAAACTTGAACTCATCAATAGCTCACTACATAGATAAAATTGCAGATCCAGACCAAAAAAATTGCATATATATACTTATATACACATATATAAATAAAATATTCATATATATAATTCACTATGTTCTTTAAACAAGTATTGTTTTCATATTGCACTTGCCCTTAACTGTAAAACAGGGTATTATATTATTACATAATAGCACCTACCTCCTAGGTTTGTGAGGATAAAATGAACTATCTATTAAGGCAAATCTTAAATCACTATATAAATACTATCTATTATAGCTGTATTTATAGCATCCTTCAGGCTGTTAGCTACATAAGAAAAAGCACCTTATCTAACTTTATCTTTCCAATGCTCTACACACAGAAGATTCTTAAAAATGTTTGTTGAATGAACTCTTGAAAGCAAATTTACCAACCATAACATAGAAAAGACCCCTTTCCCAATGTAATCCATCCTTCGTTTGCCAAACACCTGTTCTGCATAATTCCATAGTATAGTCTACTCCATTTTTCAAATTCCCAGAAAATGAAATTCCACAGCAAGCTTTAGTAATGAATTTTTCCATCCTGTAACTTCTAGGAACACAATTTTTTCTAACATCTAACCAAAATCCTTTTACTACAACTTAAGCCTACTTTCTTCCTTTTATTACAAAAACAAGGCTCCCACATTTTCACAGTACTACATTATGGTATTCTGTGCCTTCTTGAAAAAGCAGATTAACATTACATGTCTTTTCACTAAATGGCAGCTGTCCTACTTTGCTTATTAGTTGGTCCAAAAGTTGCAAAGTAAAGTAATTCTTAATTTTGAGGCAAATGGACTTTCACCTACAATATTTAATTGGTCGAGTCTATTTAAATAATTTTAAAATCACAATATAATAAATTGTCAGGTATCATCATCACCACACACCCTGGTAACACAGTGTCCTACCTTCTCCAAGGTTCACCTACAATGTTTAGTTACTTTAGTCTATTTAAACAATTTAAAAATCACAATATAAAATAAATTGTCAAGTATCAACATCACCACACCCCCCATAAGTGTCCCAGCTTCTCCACCTCCAACAAGGTTACCTCACTACCCTAATAGGCTACCCAATGAAATCTTTTAAAATGTTGATCTACAGATTCTACCTATACACTTACAATGTATTAAGCAGTGAACACACACACACTTGCAGTTGCTTATCAAAAGGAAAAGTTTTCTTCTAAGAAGAAATAAGACCGATACAATCCTTGTTCATTAATACTGCATGGGCCAGACACAATTTAACTTTCAAAACACAAAATTACTCTTAAAATAAGTCTAATCAATGCTAAATATCCTTCCAATATATCACTGGGGGGTGGGGGGAAGGACAACTAAAACATCCAGGTGGCCCTAAGGAAGCACATGCTATCAACTGAGAGATTAGGACGTTCAGATTATGACCCTGTATAAATAAAATAATTATGCCTTCCGACAACTCTCCCAAACTTCTAGCCCAGAGAAGATGAGAGAACAGGGTTATCTTGGACTTTAAACTAAAAGCCCATATCTTTCTCGTTCAGCAACCCATTCATTCATAGGATCTTTTCTGCAATAAAGAGGAGACTGCATTCTCTGCACTGCACAATACAAGGCTCAGGCTTCAGTGAGAAAAGGAACGAACATCCCATATTACAGGGACGGATGTTTGGAACGTCTGGAAGAAGGAAGGATGACGACCACAACCCCAGAATGAGGGAAGTGGTGGGGGCGTCGGAGGGTGCCAGGTAGGGGGAGGGAAGGGCCGGCTCGGTGGCTCACGGTACAAGACTCAGCTGACCTCCGCCATGTTGGCCACAAACACCGGCCCCATCACAACAAAGCCCCGCACGAGGGAGCCGAGCAGAGGCCGGCCGGCACCTCCCCCTCCGCCGAGGCCCGCCTCCCCAGGCGTCCGGGCCCAAGGAAAGCCTTTCTCTGCCCCACTTCGCTCGGGGCCGCCAGAGCTCTCGGGGCCAGGCCCCCTCCCCAACTCCCACCCCAGGCCCGCTCGGGTGCCAGACGCCAAGGAAAGGCCCCGGACCGCGGGGGAAACCCGACCCCGGGGGCGGGGCGGGGCCGGCCTCGACTGGGCCGTGAGGCCCAGGCTCGCTCCCCCTCCGAGGCCGGAGACAAAGGCGGGCCAGGGGCCGCCGACTGCCCGCGGAGGCGGCTGCGCCGCGGCGGGCCTGCCTTTCCTCCCTTCTTCCTTCCTCCCTCCCTTCGCGGCAAGGCGGCGGTTTCTCCTCTGAAGAGCCGGCCGCCGCCATTAGCCGGACCTCGAGCCCCGCGCGGCGCCACCCCCCCCACCGAGCACCCCCCGCCCCGGCTCCCCCGGCTCCTCCCTCAGGCTGGGCCGCACTTACCGGTGGGCGGAGAGCGCGACCGGGGCCCCGTTTCTCGCTCCGTCTCAAACGCGCTGCTTCCTCCGTTTCTTCTTCCTCCTCCTCCTCCACCTCACCACCGCTGCCGCCAGCCCCCGCCACCGCCGCCGCCGCCGCCACCTCCGCCTCCCCCTCACACAGAGGCCGCGGCGCCGCCCGATGGGACACGCTGCTGCTGCTGCTACTGCTACCACCTCTCGAGAGCGCGCCCTGCAACCGCCGCCGCGGCTCCCTCTGCTGCCCAGCCGCCGCCGCTTCGCTCGAGCTCGAGCCTGCCGCGCGTTCCCGCTAAATACCACACACTGCGGCGGAGGCCCTGGAGAAGAAGGCGCGGCCCCGGAGAGGAGGGAGCTGGAGAGCGCGCGGCAGGGGGGGTGGAGAAGAGAGTGCGCAGGCGCGGAAATCCGTGGCTCAGTCTGGGCAGCCTGAGCTTCGGGTCACCACAGGTGGCAGTTAGTGTCTTTGCTGCCTCGGTGACCGTTGCTCCCCACACAGACTCACGTAGACAACAGAGCCCTCCCCGCTTCGGCCCAACCGTCCCAAATGAAAAGAGAAGCGAGTGCTTCCGTCCCCCCTCCCCCACCCAAGGCCTGTCAGAGGTATCCGCCCATCACCCCACCCTGGGGCTTCCTCACCACGCACTGCAGATGCATTCTTGCGAGGCGGAGGGGCTTTGTTGTGGGGACCACTCCATGACCTCCGTCTCCCACCCCGCAATCGTCCCGAAGAGGAGCCCAAGGCGCTGCCCTTCCGCCGTCTCTATACTGGCTTTTGTTCACTTCGCTCCACAACCCCTCCCCATTCCTGCTCACCTAAAAGAAACCAAAAAACAAACAAAAAACACACACACACACAAAAAAAAAAAAAAACAGCGACTGTTAAAGTTAAAGGGAAACCACACCCAAATTTGATTCTTCCTCGCCCCCTCGCCGCCACCATGGTTCCACTACCTTTAGCTACAGCGAAACAGGGCCCTAAGGGTTTGTTTTTAAGGGGGCAGGGAGAGTTGGATGCTGTTTCCTCTTGGAATCCTCTGATCTCGAAGTTAAACTTGGCAACTTTTCCCTTTGCACTTAAAAAAGTATTTGCAGCACTTCCCCTTTCCCCACCTCCAGTGACTTTTTACAAGTAGGTTCAAGGCTTGTACTAGCAAGAGCTACCGCACAATCATCTCGTCTGGAGCTTTGCAAGTCTGTCATTTGGCTTTTTGTGGGAGGTCCATGAAAACTGACATTCTGTGCCCAGAACTACATACATTTTGTATGTCACTTTGGAAGTATATACCTTACATATGTCAGTGTAGAACTACACTCCTTTTGTGTGTTCAGGGCACACCTAACATATAGCACATGGCTTGCTTGTGCACCGTAGACATTAAATAAATGTTTACTGAATGAACACACATAGGCACTCCTCCATCTCTCTCTGTCTCTCTGTCTCTGTCTCTGTCTCTCTCTCTCTCTCTCTCTCTCAACCGAGTTTAAAGTACCTCCTTTGGACCCTGGACAAGTCACAGCCTCTTAGTGCCTTTGACAAATCTAAAATTGTAAAGAGGGTCTGCTGTCAGTTTGGAAAATTTCCTAATCCCAAAACTCCCTATACCAAAGAAATCACCCGTCCAGTCCCAATCCCTCAATCCAGGAGAAGAAAAGACTGGGGTGCAATTTAATTGTAGTCTTCAACATTGAAAAGGCAATCAAATGGAAAAGAGATTAGAATTATTGTTTGGCCCCATAGGCAAAACTAAACTTGGAGAGGCAAAGAAGAAAATTTAGGATCCTTGTAATCTATCACAATCAACAAGCATTTATTAAACATCTGCTTAGGTACTAGGACCTGGAGACACAAAAACAAAGACAAAAAAAAAAAAGGTCCCTGGCTTCAAGGAGATTATGTTTTATGTAAGGAGACAACCTAGCAAGGTTTATAGGATTTCTTTTTCCTCCAATCTTCAGTCTTACTTGTAGGTCCTGGATACTTTCCTATTGAGATTCTGGGAAGATACACAAAATGTTGTTGGACAAGCTGGGTATATAGCATGAAAATAACTTGCAAATGACTCATTTCATTAATCTATCTTCAAATTAGTATATTGTACCACTGCATTTTGATTTGTTTTCTTAATCTAATTCTCTGTTATCTGTCTTCAGGAAAATAACTATTTCTTGAGGGCAGTGATAAATTGTTCTTACCAACACTTTTGTTTCTGACGCCAAATAAGGTTTGTTTGGTTTTGGTTTATCTGAATGATTTTTTCCATGAATTTTTAAAGGATTAAGAACCCAGAATGAGCTTAATCTTTATGTTAAGAAATGGAATATTAGAGATATAATTTACTGATGACCCTTAAGGATCAATAATAGAGATTTTTAGTGACATTTTTAGATCTGTGTAATGATGTATGTGCTTGTATGTCCCTCACAGACAAAGACTGAGTTTTGATGTTCACTAGTATAATGTTATGTAGTCAGTACTTGGATTAATACTTTAGTACTTTAAGATCCATAATCATGATTCCCTGAAGCCATGTGGATCACAATCCTACTTTAGTCATCAGTCTTAACCAAGTTGTTGGGACAGAAGAATTCATTACTCTGTGGCATCCCTGAATTAGTCTGGTCCTCCAATGACAAGCACAGTTATGTCACTGGCTGTATTTGAAGATTTTCCAGCAAAAGTAAAAATCATATGCACTACCAGCATAACCTTGAAGAGCCCAGGGTCACCTCCATGCCACAATGAGGCATTAATGTGAGATTTCTGTGGATATTAAGTTAGTAAATAAATGAGATCCCAAAGAAAGACAAAGAGGTACATGGGATAAGGGGCACTCTTGAGGTTTTCAGTTGAGTTAACCATGCTGGTGGGCCAATTATAGAGATTATGAGATTTGAATTACAGAAAAATTTTAAAAAATTAGATACAGGCTCTGCCATTAAGGACTCTTAAAGCAAAATAAAAAAGACACCCATATGAATAGCATTTTGTATACAATTAAATATATGTACTGTGTTAGACATATACAGTCTTAATGGTGGAACAAGGAATACAGAAATCAAGTTACTTGAGACATGAAGTTGAATTTTAAAAGGAATGCTTCTTAAACATCATGGACTTTGAATTCAGTTTTTGAATAACATGAATGAAATAGCCTGGTCCAAAGCATCTTTGTGAGTAATAGAGTTTCACTGGAAGCTATGGGATTGTGATATACTTTTAAAACAATATTTTTTCTATTTTTTCCTGCCCCAGAATCTCCTCCTCTTTCTATAAACACTGTATTGAAAATAGAGTAAATATAACTTGACAATATGGTAAATCAATTTTAAATGCCCTTCTGTGTTACATAATTGGGCTCTGCTCCATCCATGCCCTGACTTCTATCTCCCATCATCCCACAGTACTTTGATTGTGCTGTCACACTCTATTCGTTGAACTTCATGGAGTGAGTAGCATTTTCAGCTTTAAAACCCTATTACTTCTATGCTCCTAGATTACTATGCATAACAGAAGTACGAACTGTACGTATTTCCTTCCTATGTAAAAATAATGGAAACCTTTATTCAAATGCTTAAGCACTAGAGGATTACACTGAAAATCAGAAAACCTTGGTTTATTTCCAACTCTGCCACTCACTCACTAGCTATGTGACCTTGGGTAAGTCTCTTAAATTCTATGGACCTCATTTTGCTTATGTGTAAGATGTGAGGGTTAGATCTCAGTTCCCTTAAAGCTCTGACAGCCTATGATTCTGTAACTTCCCTAGATAGTCAGAACTTTTATCTGAAATGACCTTTGTTTCACTTCATTATGTGGGATCAACTAGACATTACAACTCAGTTCCAAGGTTGCAATCTCTCTTTGACTATAAGTGCGTTTACCCTGCCCACCACATTGATGATGTTGATTTGGTTATATACATTAGAATTTTCTGCTTTAGGTATGATCCTTGGATTTTTAGGAGACCCGTTTCTAAAGTCCTTTCCTCCATTAGGCCATAGTTTTTGGATGAGTCACTTGCAGAGTCTAAGTATTTCTAAAGCATTGGTTGATCTATGGGCTGCTGGAGAGGGGGGAGGAGAGGAGGGATTGCTGTACAAAGTCCTATTGTCTGCACAGCTAAAATGGATTAGCAAAATGAAAAATCCCCAAATAACTTTGCCAACCTTGATTAAGCCAATTTAGATGATTATAATTTGTTTTCAGTGTCTTGAACTAACCAGAGTGTTGTTTTCCTGATACAAACCAGGTCACAAGATCAAAACTTTTAACCCATCTACTTATAACTAGACCACCTCAGAGACATATCTGTCAAGCAATCACCAGGTACTTCTTGCCTAAGAAACTACTGAGTTCTCTTTCCATGTTAGATTATTAATACCCATTAAGCATTCACCTTAGGTGAATAGCTACAAGGACATGCCTAGCATTCCCTCTCAAGGATAACTTTGTAGCTAGTCAAACACAGAGCACTTCTCAGCCTAGGATAACCTTCTGATTAAATACAGACATAGGAGGTACTTGAATTCATGTTCCCACATGTTAGAATAATGTTTTCTTTTTCAGACCCACCTATTTACTGTAATTTCATATCTAGGGTTGTTTAGTTTATGAAGTGAATCAGTGACAGAATCAGAATTTGAAACCAGGTCCTCTTACTCCAAATCCACAGTTCTTTTTTACTGCACCACACTGCAATGTCATGTCCTCCATCTCTCTCTGTCTCTCTGTCTCTGTCTCTGTCTCTGTCCCTCTCTCTTTCTCTCTTTCTCTCTCTGTCTCTGTCTCTGTCTCTGTCTCTGTCTCTGTCTCTCTCTCTCTCTCCCTCTCTCTCTCTCAACCGAGTTTAAAGTACCTCCTTTGGACCCTGGACAAGTCACAGCCTCTTAGTGCCTTTGACAAATCTAAAATTGTAAAGAGGGTCTGCTGTCAGTTTGCCTTGAAGCACAGCATCACAAGAAACTATCTGGTTTATTTTTGAGGGAGCATGGTTAATTGTTGAACTTCCCTTTTGGCTTTTTGGGGCTATTCTACTTAAAACACCTTTTAATTGAGGACCCTGATGTTTATGCCTCATTCAAGCATAGGGTGACCATAGCTCCCCTGGGCTAGGCCCCCATAAAGATAAGTACAACAAAGTCCATTGGGTAAAGTCTGAAAATTACTTTCTATATGCAATTCCTATGTTATTATGTTCACAACACTAAATGCATATCTCAGTTCTGTACAGAAACCAACTCTCTTTCATTCTTTTTTTCTTTCATTTCTTCCTTCCTGCCTATCTTTCATCCTTCCTCAAATATTTATTGAACAACCAATGTGTGCAAAACTCTAAGTGAGATAAAATGGTACTGGGACACAAAAATATGTAAGACATAATTCCTACTCTCAAGGGGATTTGGGTTGTCAGGTTAGTCTAATTACAGGGTTTTTCTTTTATTTTATCTATTTTCTTAAATTCTTATAAAATTTCCCTGGTCATTAACTGAAAAAAGCCTTTTATTGTTCATCCACAAAGCTTCAGTGCTGTGTTATAAGGAGGTTTTTCTGATACATTTAATAATAATTCCTTTGGGTTCCAAGAAGTCACTTCATTCTAATCCATAGTATTAGGAAAAGCAAAAGGTTCCAATAATCCAACAGAGAAAAAAAAATCAGTAGAGGACCACAATGAAATAAAAAGCTTCTCTACACTTAGTATATAATAAGTGGTATTATAGTGAGGCTCCAGGACAATTCTCGTTCTTTGATACTTTTCTTTCTTTCATTTTTCCTCCCTCTCTCTCTCTTTAACTTCTTTCCTTCTGCCTTTTTTCTTACCTCCCTCCCTTCCTTTCTTTCTCATCACAGAATATCTGAAAAGAGTGAAAATGTCCCTGTGCAAATCTACTGAAAAAGTATGTATAGTAAGATTTCTAAATCTTGTGTATTCATCTTTTTAAAACCATTTCTAAAAGCAAACTTATTGAACTATATGATCACATAAATCTAATCTCATGGGTTTCTGTTTTATTGCTACTATTGAAAGCCATCAAATATTTGTCTCCTAATTTTGAAGTGGCACCATCTCTGTAAGTATAAGTGATTGATTCTTTTCTTGGTTACCAATAAATAACAATAGCCAATAACAATACTTTTCTAGTTTCATTTCCTAATCAAAGAATAGCAGTATTAGCTTTCCTAATAATCCAGTATGAATGTATTTTGAATGAATTGCTTTTAATTTTGGTGGAGGAGGGAGATTATAGTTGGTTTTTTGGTTTGTTCTATAAAAATGTGAACTTTCTCAAACAACCTGAAAATACAGCCTTGGTTTATACTATTTCTGTTCTAATAACCTAAGGTGACATTTTATTTTCTTACTTACTTTAGACAGCAATAATTTTCAACACTTTTCATTTTAAAAGCAAGTTGCAAGCACTTAATTTATCTTCCCCACATCCACAAAAAAGGAAACCGATATTCATAGTATCTTATCTTACATCTTTTATTTTGGCAAGAAGTCCATTGGCACTGAAAAACAGTGTTTGTACAACTAAGGTTATTGGGGCTTCTGTTGCTTAATTTGTCCTTCTTAGCTAATGAAACCTGGTAATTGAAGATGTTTAAACTGTAGATGCATGCAGAGTCAGCTTCTTTGAGCCTGAAGGAGAGATGGCAATTTCTCCCTCAGAGAAATGACAATGCTATTCTGTACTATACCTAAAGATATGGTATGTGATTAGAACATGTTGCATATTGCATCAGAACTGTATTCAACTATGTTGAATTAGGGCATGATGGATATCAACAGGCAGCCATCAGCCTCATGGAACTCTGCTCTGCTAAAGTCTAAGAGCCAAATTTCACAATGTGGTCTTTTCTTAGCTCTTCTATGTATGTGAACTCATATAAAAACCCTGCTTTGCTTTTTCTAGCTGGAATTGCTGTACTATATTAGAAATTCTCTCTTTCTGTATAGAGCGATCAGTCACAGACGACTGCCATTTCTTTCTGCACAATATTACTTGTATTTGAACTTTCTTAATGTCCACTGCCACCATAATCACTTTGCATCTGCCTTATTACAAAGCTTCCTAGCTGATTTCCCTACTCCACCCTTCCCCTCCATTTCTCTGCTTCAGTTCAATCTGTATCTAGCTGCCAGGTAATGTCAAACACTATATATACGATAAAGTGCCTTCCAGATCTAAATTTTATGATCCTTTGATCCTATGCCACTCTTCTGATCAGAAATTTATGGTAATTCCATATTTCCTATCAAATCAAATCTGAACTTCTCAGTCTAGTATTCGTGTAGGATCATTGGTGAGCTGGATACTCCCTCCCATTTAAACAACTTCATCTCTAATTTTTCTTCATCATACCTCTTTTTAACATGTAACATTTTTTACCCCTTCCAATTCACTCCTATGACCTATTCTATGTCAGAATGTTCACCTCCCAGAAATGTTCATCCTGCCTTCTCCCTGGCAATCTAAATTACTCAATTACTTTGAGACCCAGGTTGGAGACTTTCTTTTAATGACTGCTGGCAAACCAGCCTTGATCACTCCATTGACCTTTCAATTTCTTGATACTCTATATAATTTGGCCTACCTTCTCATACACTATCTTTTGCTTTCTACTTATTATACAATTGTATAGTTTTTTCTGCAACTAAATTATAAATTCTTCAGGGGCAAGAATTGTAACTTCTGCTTTTCTTCCCCTTGTAATAATAATTACTCATCTACATAGCACTTTTAGTTTACCATTTATACATGCCTAGTATAGTGCTCTGAACATCACAGATGATTAATATATGCCTAGTGAATTAATCAAGAAATCATTATCATAGGGAAGTGTGACTATTATCAGTGAAACTAAAGTACATCCTAGCTAAGGATGTGTAAGTTTCCTCTACTCAGTTTTGTCATGACCCCCAGAACAATTATTGCACCTGGGGTAGATCTGGAGAAGGGAGGTACTTATGGTGTGGCCCAGGAGAGAAACCCACTTGAGGAGGAGTCGGCTATACCAGAGATCGAGCCAAGGCTAGTTGGTGCTTAGGAAGGAAGCCCAATTCAAGACAATACTATTGGAGCCCTCTATATTTTCTATCCTAGGGCAGAGTTCTACAGCTCTCTGCTAGCTACAATCCTCTTTGAAATAAGACAGTAAGTTTTAGCAGCCCATGTTTGTTATTTGGATTTTTCATGCAATTCACTTTCCAAACAAAGCTCTACATACTTACACCATACATACATACTTACACCATAAACATACACCATACTTTAGTGAAGATAACAGTTCCCTCTGACAGCTTAAATCTTTTCAAACTGTACTTTTCCATTCCATGCTCTGAGCTCATTGCTTTCTTACGAATTTTCAGGGGTGAATGATAGACTTGAATAAGAAATCAGAGACAATATTATCAGAATCCTTTCCTACAGACTTTTATAAGCCTCATGAATTGGAAAGTGTCTAATCATTCTTATAGTCTATCCCTAAATTTCTGAACCTTTCTTGTCAAATATGCCTTTCCTAAATTTTCCTCTAAATACTCATATAGAGGAAAAGTATTATGTGCTCCCAAACAATATGTCTAGTCTCTGTTAGAAAATATATATACTTCTGGTAGAGTCAGGTAACTTAATCAAGAGTCCTTTAGGTATGTGAATGACAATGGCTTTCAGGTATTCAGTATATACTGAGCTCCTAAATTCTTGGCATAAGGAAAGGAGACATTTGTGAGTCAAAGTCTGTTATTTAAATGATTTTAAGGAAGTTTCTCCTAGCTTCCTGAGTATTTTACTTATGTCTGGAGAACTGAGATAAAGGGTACCACCTAGACTGGGAAATGAAATGGGTACTCAGGGCGGACATTCAGAGATCAATTTCTTATAGCATTTTAAAGCTAGAAGAGATCTTAGAGTTTATCTAAAGCCCAAAGCATACTATCTTGAATGTTTGTAAAATTAAATGGAATCAATGTCAATCAACTCCATTTTGCAGATGGGAAATTGAGGTCTAGAGAAGAATGGGTCATTGTTGTTCTTTCATTCTCAAAGAAGATCAGAGACCTCAGAAGGTGATGTCTCGACTTGCAAGTGAATTGGATTTAAGTGAGGCAGGGCTGTACAAAGTCACCAGTTATACTCACATTTTGAGTTAAAGGCAGAGAGAGACAAAACCCAAGTCTCTTGACTCCCAGTCCAGTGTTTCTCATATCAACATACTGGTTCATGTTGGTTAAAAAGGCCTGGACAAACAGCTTTCAAATCATGACATTTTTTGCTTTGTATTTTTTTTCTTGGAAAAAACACAAGGTTTGGTACTATCACATTTTCCCAGGGTATTCAGGAATGAAGCAGGACATTACGCATCTGTACACCCTTTAGGGCCTTGTTGCCATGGCAATGGAGATAGCCAGAGTACAAATTTTCTGATATAAAAGCTTTAGAGCCAATATAAGGATGCACATTTGTGAAACACCATTGGTGAAAGCAAAAGACAAATAAATACTGTACTTGATTACCTCTGACTGGAGCTATACAAAAGAATCCATTAAACTAATTAATGCAGGCCTTGAGGGGGAACTTAAGAAACACCAGTAAGGGTAAGGTTTCCCCATCTCAGTCCCTAGAACTTGAACTCAGGTATCTTCCCTTCACTTTCAGAGACAAGGTAAAGAAGCTAGGTCAGTAGCCTCTCATAGACTAGGGGAACTGGGTGGCTGGACAGTGGGATAAGTGAAAGAGAACCCAAAGCCACATTTTCATTAGACTGGAAGTGATCTCCAGAAGTCTTTCTAGTCATCCACCTATAGCAAAGAACCAGGCTAGAGTCTGAAAACCTGAATTTTAGTTCCAGTTCTTCTATTAACTTGTTTAGGCAAATAACTTCCTCTTCCTGGGCCTCAGATTTCTTTGTAAATTAAAGGTGCTGGGATTGGCTAGTCTCTAAGGTTCCTTCCAGCTCCAAGATTCTACGTTCCCATATTCCTAAGAGTCCCATCTTTACTATATAACACTTCCGGCTCCTATCTCTTAACCCAAAGGAGCAGCAGAGATATAGCTATATTGAAGTGATCCCTAGGGACACAACCAAATAGCCCCAGCTGACACACCATTTATTTTGTTCACATTCATAGTATTCCACGATGGTACAAAAAAGCTGTAGTGCAGCTGGAGCCTCTGCCTCATCCCAAAACATAAAGTATCTAGGGATTTTATTTAGAGACTGTCATAACATTGTACAGTAGCACAAAAGAAAACCATATTAGCATAACAATATTATTAGGTTTTGCAGCACAAAGATGTTGCCAATTTTACAGCTTACTCCTAGGTGGGGGGGGGGATAGGAAGCTCATCTGGCATTCTATGCCGCCTCCTTTGTTTTCAGACATGTGCAAAAAAAATTACCTCCTCCACTTGTGCATTTCTGTGACTCTTACTTGCCACAAGGTCTTCCGTAATAGTAACTGTAGGTGAATAAGTAAGAAGAGAAAAAAGGGAAGCAAGGAGTGTCTATAAATTGACCTGAAACCCAGAAACCAGCAGACCTTGGCTCCCTCCATAGGCCTGCCAGAAATATTTGGTTAGAACCAGGAGGCCAAGGTCACTAGTTTGACCCCCTCACTCCACTCCCTTGAGCTAATTGGTTTATCTCTATTCCCTACCATAGGAGAAACAATATCCTTTAAACATGAGGGTAATGAAATTGATTCATCATTAGTAGGGATGTGAAATCTGACTTATTTTAATTAGTAGGAAAATGGTGCACTGATACATCCATATATTCTTATCCAGTCCTCCTAGTGAAACAGGAAGCTTTTTTAGCTTTAGGGATGCAATCTATAGGTGTGGCATTGAGAGAATAAAATTAACTGTCCCACAGGAGACTGAACCCTTGACCTTGGCCTCATTAGTCCTTTGGTCTAATCAACTGAGCTAGCCTGGCAATGTGTGGGGGGATCCTAATGTTGAAAATGAGGATCAAGCCTGAAACATTTGGCCCTTCTATACAATACTCTGACAACTGTGCTGTCAGAGTTTTATTTCCAGCTTTGTTAGCAGCAGCAGCAGCAGCAGCAGCAGCAGAAGTAGAAATATGGCATTATAATACAATGGAAAGAACATTGAATTTATACCCAGAAGACCCAATTCTATCACTTCCTAGCTATGGAGTCTTTTGGAAACCATTTTACTTCCAGGAGTTTGTTTCCTCATACATAAAATGAAAATGATAATCCCTCAGATACCTTTCTCTTAAAATTGTTTTAAAAATCAAGTATAATGTATGCAAATCACCTTTCACATCATAAAGCACTATATGTCAACTCATTTCAAGATTTCATGAATATATAATCTCAGTGGTATAGCTACTCTCTCCATTCAAGGAGATTATAATTCCCTTCTAATTCTGCGCAATTCTTATACTTGTCTTTCCATAAATCATCCATAAAGGACTTATCCAACATGATGGAGACCTTCCTTGGGTTCTTTTGGTGTTTCATTGATTATATTGCCCCAGTTGGGCATCTGTTTATCCCTCACTCCTTATACATGGTGAACCCATCTCCTTTTCTGGTTACAAATGTCACTGATAATGTCTTACACACCACTTCTCATGGACAAATCCTTGTATTTATCCTATATTTATGCTGCAGTCCACGTATCTCTGCCATGTAGCTTTGCATTCACTCTTTGATCATCTACAATTTTGAGTCTTCTGAGGTCATGGTATTCCCATCAATCACAGTTATAAAATATCACCAATAGTATACTGGTGTCCAAGATATAGGTTTTTGTATGAGGAAAAAGCTTGAGATCACTAAAACTGCTACCTAATGCCACTTTCTTCCTCCTGCTAAACTCTGGATCCAGCCCATCATCCATCTGCCGTATCTAGCAAGATACCTAATCACGTGCAATCTAGGCAATATATTTTTTCATTCTCTTTGTTTCTCCAATTTAGATGACTAGGCAATCTTTTTTGAATGGCTATGGATCTGGTGGCAATTACATATTCCAGATCTCTATTAAGTCAGTATCACTAGCAAGTAGGAGCATTTGCCATCAGTAGGAAATATCTTTTGTATTTGGACTCATGAAACTTTCCATGTCATAGGTGTCTTCCTCAAATGAGACATAAAACAAATGTCAGTTGTTATTAGTATTATAGCAGTGGTAGTAGTAGTAGTAGTAGTAGTAGATTAGTCATTGTTGTAATAATAACTGGACCCACAAATTTTGTCGTTATTCAGTTGTTTCAGTCATGTCTGACTCTTAGTGACTCCATTTGGGGTTTTCTTGGCAGAGATACTGGAGTAGTTTGCCATTTCCTTCTCTAGCTTATTTTACAGATGAGGAAACTGAGGCAAACAGGGTTAAGTGACTTGTCCAGGATCACACAACTAGTAAGTGTCTGAGACTGGATTTGGATTCATGAAGATGAGACTTCCTGACTCTAAACTCAGCCCTCTATCCACTGTGCCACTTAGGTGCCCTGGACCTACAAATAGCTTTTTGTAATTATAATTTGGTGTATATGAAATTCTTATATCCGTCAAAAATAAAAAGCCAGGTATCAGTCTTCCAGGAACTAGGGGCACCTTTTCATAATAGATTTTAATTCATTTCTCAGCTACATATTGGAACAAAAAATAATAATTGGGCTAATCCATTCAGTCAAAGAAGCAATTGAATTGAACTGTTTAATAGAATGACACTAAGTGTTTGTGAAATCAATCAGCCTTGGAAAACATGTTGCCCTTTCACCTAGCCAAAAGGGGGAGTCATGGAAGATGCATGCTTGGAGAGGGAGGAATTGGAGGAATCCTTTACCTATCTTCCAATTTTAGCACATTGATTCATCAAAGTTCCAAACTTAATCTCTTGGCTTTGATGAATTCTAAGACCAAAGTGCTAGTGTTTCTATTTTAACTCTTAGTTCACAGGGCTATAGCTTAATATTGAAGTACCATAAAATATAACAGCTAGAAAGAACCATGCAGGTAAAATAGTACAGCTCCTTAAATTTATATAAGATGTTTTATTTTCCCCTGATTCCTATGTTTTTCAAAGTGGAGAACACTTTCTGTAACCTAAGACAGGAAAAAAAATACTGTATTTTTCTACAAGGAAAAATATTTTTGCAAGATCAGATTTAAAAAAAAACACACATCACCTTATGCTATTGAAATGAAGAAAATAAATTCTTGAATTACATGAAATATTCTAACCTGACCCCCTCACACAAAGTGCTTCCCAAAGTGTAATACAATCCCAGAGTCTGGATAGTAGTGCAATGCTGGCTCATCTGTCACTTGCACGACTCAATGAAACTGTGTTTTATAATCTGATTGCCCAACTTGCACCAACAAATCATAAACAGGCTGTAGGTAACGTTGTACAAACTTGAGTAATGTTCAGAAAGGGACTGAAAGGTGGTTGTATGCCTTTTCTTCTCCTCAGTCTCCTCTCTATGTCAGCGCTTATGCCCACCTGCTTGGATCAATCAACACCAGCTGGATACTCACCGGTCTGATCTGCTGATGTAATTCCCAACATTTGTGAGAAGCTAATCATGCCCATGTAGTTTCTTCTGCCTTTCCAGCTTGGAGAGAAGGTTGCCTTCTTTGTATAGTTCCTCCCCTTCCTTGGCAGACAGGTAGTGCTTGGTATGAAGTGACATCACCCTAAACTCCCACACATTAATTACAGACATGAGTCCTTAAACATGACTGTCATTTCTACCACTGAAAAAGGCTGAAAAAAATCCAGACAAGGTAAGAAGAGAAATTGCACAACTCACTAAGTCAGTTCTTTCTCTAGAGATTAATTAGTTCTTAAAAATCCAGGTAATGTGGCCTATCTTAGGAATTTAGAATTCAAGAACTTTAGAATTAAAGGGGACCATAGAAATCATCCAGTGCAACCTCTCATTTTACAAATAAGGAAGCTAAAAGCTCAGAGGAGTTAAGTAACTTGTCCAAGATCATAGTTGTTTGGAGCAGATCTAGGACTCTAGATCCTTAGCCTTTTGTTTTCTTAACTACATTAGGTAGTCTCCCCAACTTCATAATTTTGCTGAGAGCTAACATATGATTCAATTTGAATTAATTCAAGAAACATTTATTAAGCACCTATTGTGTGCCAGGCACTGTGCTAAGCACTGGGGATACAAATAAGAAAAAGAGACAGTCCTCGCCCTCTAGGAGATTACAATCTAATGTGGGAAGACAATACACAAAAGGAAACTAAAAAGGAGGGGGCACTAATGGATACCCGGCACAGGGGCATGCTGTTCTCTCAAAGCCAAGTCAAAAATCAAAGCCAAGCAGAGCAGCTGATGGAAAATGGTTATAAGGAGGTTGATCCTCTTTAAGGAAAGATATGAAGAGAAGACTCTTCTCTTATTGTGGTTGGGAACATATTTCTGTATGTTTAATATTTATGTTCTAAGCCATTTTTAGAAATAAGTAGTCTTTACATTATTTTTTTAACCAGATCTATGATCTCAATGGATTAAGGAAGTTCTGGTGAGAGACTTTTTCTTCCAATGCATATGAAGAGTTAAGTGACTTTGCAGAGGGTCATGCACATAGGATGCATCAGAGGTAGGCCTTGTAAGGTCAAACTGCCTCATAGCTATTTGTGTTAATGTAGGATGACTAGTTAGCAGTGATTTATTCATTTAAAATAAATTTGTTAATTTGTTTAAAATGCTTTGTGCATTTTAAAATCAAATAAACAAACCAGGAGAGGAATCAATTTAGATACTTACTGTTGGTGGTTATTTAGTTTAGCTGTTTGAAGCTTGGTAAGGGGTCCAGGTTTATTCCTCCTTAGGGGTCAGTTAGCAACATTCCAGTCCATGGCCATAGGCTATACTTCTAACCATTGGGTTGTTAACTAGGTCACAAGGGGGACTGAGTAAGAGAATGTGAATGTCTGGGTATAACTCCATCTCCCAAATGACACATTTCCTCCTGATAGTAGATCTCCATAGATCTTATCTTCTTATGTGTACATCATTATTATGCAATAGCTAAGGCTCTACTATTTGTGATCAAAATCTATAGTAACACATGTGCTATTTTCAATTTTAATTGCCATTTTAGATCCTTAGAAAATTCTTTACACTCTGCATGGATGCCACTAAGGTTATTCTGTTTAACAGACTCCCTATAAGGTCTTTCAAAGGATATTCAATATTCTTTGAGTATAGAGTTGAATTACTAATTCAGTATTTTGATATATCTTTGATCTCATCAATGCTTCCTCCAATGGTGCAGTTCAAAACATACCCACATCTCTTCATTCTGTGCAATTCTTATCTATGTCTCTTCCCAAATCCTCTGCTGTGGATCCACCCATCAGACTGGGAGCCTTCTTTTATATCCTTTGACATTAAGCAGCTACCCCTCCAGGGTACCCATAAATTTCCCATCTGCCATCCCTCACTCACTACATGGCTGGCTCATCTTCTTTTCTGACTACATCAGAAAAGATTTCTGATTATTTCTTTGATTTCCTTAATTCACTTCTTGAGCACAATGTACTCTAACTTATTTACACCCACCATGCAGCTCTTCATTGTCAGCTGACCAGTGATTTAAATTTTTTAACAGCTTGGTATTTTCAGTCAATTAGCATGATTAGAAGAATACTGTTGTTAAAAAAGATGAGCTTTCATTTCAAGGAAAAGCTTGGGATCATGCATGGTATAAGTGCCATGCATCATCACAAAGACAACCTAGATATATCTTTTATTGCTGTTCAGGCCTTTATTTTCTTTCTGCAATGTCTGTCCAAGATGTATGTATTAATGGGCTAGCTCTATGGGCTGAGCTTCCAGGTGCCTAACAGTCTGGATCATAAATGTTCTTTATCCTCTTGTTTTTGCTGGGTCCATAGTTAGGTCAATTTCTTTTGAATGATCATGGATCTAATGTTGGAGTCTTTGCAATGCTACAGGCACACATCATGTCATACACAAACAAGAGCATCTGAGAGACCTCAACTTCTGCAGGAAAACTTTTTTATTTTAATCTTCTATTTACCTCCTCCATAACAAAAGCAATCATCTTTCTTGAACACGTCCGTTTTCTTTGTGGTTCACTTTATGTTAATAATCTTAGGTTTATAGAACAAGGATTTCTTTACTGTTCCATATGATTTTAATATAACGCATTGTTGAAGGAGAGTCTTTTTTGGGGGATAACATAAGGCAATAGAGGTTAAGTGACTTGCTCGGGATCACACAGCTAGTAAGTGTCAAGTGTCTGAGCCCAGATTTGAATTGAGGTCCTCCTGACTCCAGGGCTTGTACTCTATCCACTGTGCCACCTAGCTACCCCAGAAGGAGAGTCTTAAAGAAGACATTTTGCTCTACTTAATCAAGTTCTTTTTATAGTCAACAAACAGTAAGCCTAACTGGGTCTTGTATTCTTTAAAACTTTTGGTCAGTTGTATAACTGTAACAATATGGTCTACTGTAGAGAATCATTGGTCTGTCTTTTCCTTTCTTATACCAAGGTGGACCTCAGAATGCGTGCAGATTATTCTCATAAAGATTTTGGAGAAATAGGAATGTAGACATTCAGATCAGTAATTATTGATACTTTCTTATTCATTTTTTTCAAATGAAATATGCAATAGAGGGTTCTCTGAGGGTATCCTCTAAGCTATTATGTAGTATCAGATTCTTATGTTAGTTAAGTAGAAGGAGTATGTCAATATCCTCCAATGAAATTTCACCAGTCATTCTCATTACTCATTTATTATATATTTCATTTAATGTCACTTAAAATAATGTACTGTATTAGAACTTTACTCAGAATGGTAGAAATATCATAGAAATTTACTTCAATGTATCTAGTGCATGCATTTCCAACCTGCAGGACTTCAATTCCTATATTAACCTTCCCCTATCTCCCTCCCCCTCCAAACAGCCAGCAAGACAAAAAGCTCCAACATTCAAGTTAACCATTGCTCCCCTATGGGACTGTGTAACGGCTTTTGCTCAGATCTTTTTTATGCCCTTATTGACAGTATAGATGAGATTCATATTGACATAATAAGGGAACCCTTGGTGCCCTGGAGGTCTTGGCTGACTGTAGCCCAATTTGAGCGAGTACAAGGATTCCAGGCATTGGTTTCACTTCCACGTGGTTGTGTTTCTGCTCACAGATAGTTGGTTCTTGCCTTGCTATTAGGTTAATTGTTTCTTTGACCCATGAATACTGATCAAGTGTGATGGACTTTCCCTCATGAGATGTAAGCTGTCTACATATCACAGTCCTTCCAGGGCAGATAGTGAGAGGGCTGTTATGAGCTCAAATACCATTTTCTCAACCCTTCCTTTCATGTTTGAACTCAGAATTTGATTTTAAGTCCCTCACCCTGCTTTCTCCCTCACTTGTATATAAGATTATAAGGACTGGTACATAGGCCTATGCTTTTTTTCTAAACCTTTGGTATTCTCTCCTCAATGTGATTCAAATTGTGTAGCCTCCAGGATGAACCTGTGTGATAATGTCATCTGGTCTAGCTGCTCTTCCTATCAGGTTTCTTTAGTGTCATTTCTACTTTCTCAGGCAGCACATTATGATATTAAAGTCCGAATGTGGTGACGGTCAGTCAGTGAGTCTATAAGTATTTATTAATCACTTACCATCTGCTAAGGCACTGTGCTAAGCACTGGGAATATGGGGAAAAAAAATTTAAAAAAAGGTCCCTCTTCTCAAGAAACTCACAGCCTACTGTGGTGGACAACATGAAAACAACTCTGTTCAGACAAAATGAACACAGGATGAATTGGGGATGGTTTCAGTGGGAAGGTACTAAGATTAAAAAGGACTAGGATAGACTTGCAGAAAGTGGAAATTTAACTGAGACTTGAAAGAAGCCAGGGAAGTCAGGAAGGAGAGATGAGGAAAGAGAGAATTCTAGGCATGGTAGACAGCCAGTGAAAATGCCTAAAGTCAGGAGATGGAATGTCGTGGGGGAGGAACACACAAGGAATTCAGTGTCATCGGATCACAGAGTATGAGTCAGGATGTAGGGCATAAGAATTCTGGAAAAGTAGGAAAGGGTTAGTTTATAGAGAACTTTAAAACAAAAGGGAGGATTTTGTATTTTACCCTGAAGACAATAAGGAGTCATTGAAGTTTATTGGCTAGGAGTGAAGGGGTAGTGATAGGATCAAACCTGTATTATGTTTATTTTTACCATCACCTTATCTAAGATCTCTTAGACTTGAAGCATAGCAAATTTTGTTCCAGTCCCCTTTTCTACTTTATGTGAATCTTTGTGTTACAAGTATGTTTCTTGCAAACAATAAGTTATTGGATTTTTCCCCCTTTAAATTCAGAAAACATTTCTTTAGTGCCTACTCTATTCATGGTACTATATTTTTAATTTTTAAATTTTTTAAATTGCCATTTTATTTTATTTTTATTTTTAGATTCTCTCCCTTTCCCCATATCCCCCCACTCATTAAGAAGGCAAGAAATACAAAACCCATTACAAATATGTAGTCATGCAAAACAAACTTCCACATTAGACATTCTAAAAAAAGAAAAAGAAACATAAAGAGAGATACAAAAAAATATGCTTCAGTCTGCACCCTGAGCCCATCACCTCTCTCACTGGAGACAGATAGTATTTTTCATCATGAGTGCTTTAGAATTATAGTGGGTCATTGTGTTGATCAGTTACTAAATATAACACAAGTGATTGTTTTTATAATATTGCTGTTACTGTGTAAATTGTTCCTTTGATTCTGCTCACTTCACTCTGTATCCATTTGTATAAGTCTTCCTGAGTCTTTCTGAAACTATTCCCTGAATCATTTCTTATGGCACAACAGTATTCCATCGCATTCATAGACCCATGGCTTATTCATCCATTTTCCAATTGATGGGCATCTTCTTAGTTCCCAATTCTTTGTCACCACAAAAAGAGCTGCCATAAATATTTTTGTACCAATGGGTCCTTTTCCTTTTTCCTTAATCTCTTTGCAGGTATAGACCTAGTAGGGGTATTGCTGAGTCAAAGGGTATGCACAACTTAATAGTTTTGGAGGCCTAGTTCCAAATTGCTCTCCAGAATGATTGGAATGGTTCACAACTCCATCAACAATGCATTGGTGTACTCATTTTCCCATATCATCTCCAGAATTTATCATTTTCCTTTTTTTATTATACTAGCCATTCTGATGGGCAAAAGGGGGTATTTCAGAGTTGTCATAGTTCATATTTCTCTGATTATTAATGATTTAGAGCATTTATCATATGACTCTTGGTAGATTTGATTTCTTCCTCTGAATACTCCCTGTTAATATACCTTGATCATTTATCAATTGGGAATTAGCACTTATAAATTTGGCTCAGTTCCCTATATATTTAATAAATAGAATCTTTATCAAAGAAACTCATTGCAAAGATTTTCTCCCCCAGTTTTCTGCTTTGTTCTAATTTTGGCTACATTTGATTTGTTTGTGGAAAACTTTTTAAACTTTATGTAATTAAAATTATCCATTTTACTTCCTATGAACCTCTATATCTCTTGTTTGATCATAAACTCTTCCCCTATACATAGATGTGAAAGGTAATTTCTTCTAGGTTATACTAATTTGCTTATAATATCATCCTTTAAGTGTAAAATATATACCAATTTTGAGTTTATCTTGGTTTATTGTGTGAGATATTAGTCTAAACCCAGTTTCTGCCATACTGCTTTCCAGTTTTCCCAGTGGTTTTTCTCAAATAGTGAGTTCTTTCCCCAATAGCTTGTATCTTTGGAAAAATATTGTATTCTACTTTGTAGTCTATCCTGCTGTCTCATTCTTTTTATAGGTGAGCTCTTCCCATTAACATTCATGGTTACGAATGTTAATTGTTAATTTCTCTCCACCCTATTCTCTTGATTTTTTCTCTCTCTTTGCCTATACTTCCTCTTTATAAAGAAAAAAGAAGGTGGTAAAAGAAGAATAAGTTTATTATTAGGTCTGTAACTGAAGTAATTTATCTCATCTCTACTGCTTCACTTCTATTCCCTTCAACCCTATCCTTGTCCACAAGTTTTTTACTCTATTTTTCTTTCCTTTTAACTCCTTCTTCACACTCTACCCCCTGGCACTGGAGTTTATGTGGCTTGTGGTCAATCCTTTACTGATCCTATTCTCCCTTTTAAATTCTTCCCTTTCCCTCTCCCTGCCCATTTCCCTATTAAGTTTAATGTATTTCTCCATCACTTTGTCTGTGCGTGAGTGTGTTCAAGCCTCATTGGTCTCATTCAGATGAAAGTAGATTCATGTAATGCCAGTTATCCTCACCCTTCATCCATGTTTCTATTTTCTTCATTTCTTGCATCCTTATTATGTGAGAAAGTAAGTTTCCTCCCTTTCCTCTTTATTCCCTAGTACATTATCTTTTCTCTCCTTTTTTTTCTTCTTGTAAAGCCATCAAAAGAGAGGGTAAAACCTCAGACCTTCTGTTTGTCTTGTTAACCCCTCAATTAGGGCTTTGAAGGAATACTTATTTTTTTCTTCCCTTGTCATCATTGTGTAGTCCCTTAGAAATGTTTAAATGTAGTTGCCTTTCTAGTTTTCTCTTGGCTCCTATGTCTGCCTTCAAAGGTTCTCTACTCAGCTTTGGGCATTTCATAAAGAATGATTCAAAGTCCTCTATTTAGTTAGAAAGCCTTTTCCCCCCTGAAGAATTTTACCATTTTTCGGGTTAAAGTATCTTGGTTATAAATGTCTTTATCTTTTTCCTTTTGGAATATCATATTCCAAGATCTTTTTTTTCCTTTATAATAGTAGCTACTGAATTTTTTGTGTACTGATGGTGGTTCTGTGGTACTTGAACTCTTTCTTTCTTGAAATTCATAGTACTTTTTCTATGATCTGGAAGCTCTGGCTATGGCATTTTTAGGAGTTTTAATTTAGCAGTGTTTTTAAGGAAGTGTCATGTCTATTCTTTCTAGTTTCATTTTACTCTCTGGTTCTAATAGTCCTGGGGATTTTGTTGATTTCTTGAAATATGATAATCAAGATTTTTTGGGGTTGTTTTTCATGATTTTCAGATAGCCTGATGATTCTTAGATTATCTTATTTTTGACTTGTTTTCCAGGTAAGTTTCTTTTGATAGTACACACCTTTCATTTCCTCCGTTGTATTCCTTGTTGACTCATAGAAACATTGCTTTCTGACTGACTCATAATTTTCAGGGAGTCTATTTCTGGTTTACCATCCTCTCCTCCCCATCCTTTCCTTCATAGCTTTTATTTAATTTAACATGATATCTTGATCGATTTCTTCCTACTATATGGTCTTATAATCCTTTTCTCTGAGGGAATCTATTTAAACTTGTGGAGTTACTCTCTTCTTCTGGATTCTCTTAGGTTTATCTCAGTCCATAGTATTAATTCATTATGTTCACCATTTTCTTCTTTTTACTCATATATATTCCCAATTTCTCAATTAGGACTTTATTCTTGGGGTTAGACTTTTGTAAATCCCATAGTTTTGGTTGGTGTGGGCAGAGACATTGGTCTGGCCCTGGCTTCTGCTATGATTTGGGCAGGGGCTGCCTACGATCTGGGTCAGGCTTAGACTACCTGGATGCTGGTCTGGTCCTGTCTCCTACTGTAAGACAGAACTGCTCAGATCTGATGCTAACTGGTTGCCATTCTGGATATGGGTTCTACTGTGGCTAGGAAAGAGCTGTCTGGGCCATGTGCTATGTAAATACTACTCAAGCCCTATCTCTTACCCAAACTTAGGCCTAGGCTCTCTGGCCCCTGTACTGGGCACTGGTCTGGTCCTGTTTCCTCTTGTGGGTCTAGACTGTAGTGCCTTCTGCCTACCCTCATTTGTCTTTGCTCAGTGCTTCTGTAGGTTTTTTGTATAGTCCTGAGATGGATGGAGGAGTTCATAGATGTTTCTCTTTGGTTTTCTTTATAATCTTTCCTTCTGGTACAATTTTTGAGCATTACTGGAATGTTTATGGGGGATTTGGGCTCCTATAGCTCCCAATACACCTCAATGTTAACATGACTTCTACCACATTATCCACAAAGCCTTCTTTGTCTACTCTAGCTCATACTGATCTCTCCTTTCACTGAACTCCTGTAGCACTTGTAGTTTGTACCACACAATTTACCACTTCATACTATTCTTTATTGATCTCTAGGAGCTTTTTGTTAGTTTTGTCTCCTTGAGGAGATTAAAATTTCCTGGAGGATATGGATTTATCCTTCTCCTAAATGCTAACTGTATACATAATAGGCACTTAATAAATCCTTGTTTATTAATTGATGCAAGTTTTTAGGATGAAATGATGTTCTTTGTTGATAACCTAAATTGCCTGTAATCAGTCTTCCATTTGGAAATTATTCATAGTACTTTTTATATAAAGATGCTATTCAAATGTAATTGATCATTTCACAAGAGAATTAAATGACCTTAAATTTGGTGTGAGTACAGGAAATTTAGTATCATCCAAAAACAAGATGGCAAGTCAATTAGTCAATTAACATGTAAGAGCCAATTAAACAAAATTGGTCTATTGTCTCCTTGATTCAGGTATCCCTTCCATTGCTACAGATCATAACTCATCCACCCTTTCTCATCAGGAAGGATTTCTTTTGCTATCATCACTGTGGATCTCCCTAAAATGCAGGTCAGACCATGTCACTCCCCTACTCAATAAACTCCACTGGCTCCCTAATACCTCCAGGATCAAGTACAAAATCTTCTGTTTGGCATTCAAAGTCCTTTATAACCTAGCACTTTCTCTCCCTTTCCAGTCTTCTTACACCTTATTCCCTGCCACATACTCTTTGATCCAGTGACACTGGCCTCCTGCCTGTTCTATGAGCAAGACACTCCATATCACAGCTACAGGTATTTTCTCCGGCTGTTCCCCATGCCTGGAACACTTTCCCTCCTCATCTCTACCTACTGGCTTCCCTGGCTTCCTTTAAGTCCCAACTGAAAATCCCATCTCCTACAGGAAGCCTTTCCTAACACCTCTTAATTCTAGAGTCTTCCCTCTCTTAATTATTTCCTATTTCTCTTGTATATAAATTGTTCATACCTATTTGTTTGCTTGTCTTCTCCCTCATTAGATTGTGAGCTCCTGAGGACAGGAATTGTCTTTTGCCTCCTTTTGTACATCCAGGGCTCAGCACAGAGCCTGACTCACAGTATGTATTAAATAAATACTCATTGACTGACTGACTATGGAATAGGAAAGGGTCTGAACAGTACTACAATATCATATTATGGAGAGAGCATTGGATTTGGAATCAAATGAACCAAGCTCGAGTCATGACTCTATTTTGTTCTACCTTCATACCTGTGACCTCAAGCAAGTTACTTTCTCTCTGGGCTTCAGTTTCTACTTTTGTAAAATGGGGATAACAATTTCAACTAGATTTTATATATAAAGCCTCTTCTAGCTATAAATCCTGTGAATTAATTAGACCAAAGAAAAACCTGTGTCCTGACTCATTTGATGACAAGATGTCACTAAAGATTTCTTCACCAGGAAATTTGGTAAAACCTTAATGGATACATTATCAGAATATCTGCAACATTATGTTTATAACTTTCAACTAAACCAAATATCTGTGATCCATCTACACAGTGATATAACAGCCAAAAAATCTAGAAATACTAGCTAGTAATATTGTGCTCAGTTGTAAGGAGGGTAAAGTGGCAGGATTTTGCCCCAGGGACCTAAAGTTAGAAGCCACTGAAAGTACTTGCAAATCCTTGGCAGCCTAGAAACAACAGAACTAAGCATGCTTCCTCTCTCAGTTTTTGCCAGAGTGAGAGATAAGGGCCAAGGATTCGCCACAATCACTAGTGGTAACAAACCCATGATTTAGGCAAATTGGTGACATCATGAGGAGTTGGGACCTGGTTATATCACAGGTTTGCAAATGGCTGTTTTCAGGTGGTGAAGAATGGCAGGCTTATGGGGAGTTCGGATACGATTCCCAGATCACCCACATCCAGGCTGGTCCTAAGGCACCCTCTTCTCCCTCTTCATGATGATGTTGTATAATGCCCAGCTCCAAGTAAGGAGTGATAAAAGGAAAGGACAATGACCTTGGCTTGATATCCTCCCTGCTGACATTGATAAGTCTACCCACACCTGCCTTCCACAGAAGGAAGAAGTAATGATCACACAAAATGTTGTCTCAGCCCTACCACATGTGTGTGTTGGGGAAGGGGGAATCCCTGGCTATCCAGGTTGCCATAAGCCTACCTTTAGTCTTTTCCTCCACTAAATCTTTAAAAAGCATGTTTGGAGTTCATTGCCCTTAGCTGGTTTGTGCTACCCAAGGCACAAATATTTTGCTAGTTATAACTCTGGTTGTACCAATGTATAGAAAAACTTTGGTGATACATTTAGCTAAATGCTCTGGTCAGAATATCTCATAGAACCATTCTGTCCCCATGTATATGGACACACAGAAGCCTTAGCTGTTTATTTCAATGATGGGAAGAATGTGCCGACATTTAATGTATTCTTAATGGGTAAAGTATGAACAAATGAAATCCACATATAATCCAATAGTCTCCTTTTGTGAAATTTTTGTTTTCTTCTTCCTACTCCAGGAAATCTGCTGATCATGAATCACAAAATGAACTGATTTCACTTTCACTACCCCTGCTCACCCTCTGGTAAAGGTTGTAAAGAGTTACAAAACGCACAAAGATATTGGAGGCCTCAGAAGGGAAATGAAAGCTCTGGGTAATTCACACTAGCCATGTGACTGTGAATACGTCATTTTACTTCTTTTTGTTCTGTAAAATGAGGAGTTGAACTAGATGATATCTGTTGTTGCTTCTAGAAGTGTCCATGTTCTGTGGTTCTATAAATTTTGGCATTTTGATTGTTCATGAATTTCTTCATAAGATATAGTTCTCAACCTTAAAAAATGATGATCTGTGTATTATTCATAGAGGTGACGAGCAGAAATTGGGCAAGAGTCAAACATCTAGAATGTGAAAACCTTTTAATGTATTTGAAATATATCAGCTGAGTTTTTAATGGTAGCATTTAAAAGATAATTCATTTTTAGAGATACCAAGGGAAAATTACCCTTCAGCTACATAAAGATAATTATTTTCTGAATTATTTGAGCTAGGATATGATACAAAAATAGACTGTAAATTAAACAAATATATTACAGGGATCTCATAATTTCAGTTTTAACACATTATATTCTCACAGAGTGAACAAACAAAAGCTGTCATCTGGATAACCACTTTCCTAAATAAATATATGTCTTGCCACATAATATGCATAGCTACATAATGTGAGGGTACAAGGACAGTCATCATTTAAAATAAGAAATAAGTTATATAACATAAATATGTCTTAAAGGAGAAAACTGCTACACAGTTAAAACCCTAAAATACCTCCTAACTGATGTTTGGGATAATTATGGTGTAATGTTTCCACTTCATAACAAGACAAGAAAGAATGCAAATAAGCATGGCCTATTCTCTTTTTACTCAGGTACTTGTTTACCTTTCAGAAAGGAAGCAAACAAAGTTAAGGATATAGTAATTTAGGCAGGATAATCTGGCTGAGTTTGTCTGAAGGCAGAGGAACACTTGCTGACAGCCCTTTCTGACAACCCTTTAGAAGAGGCAGACATTTGTATATAACCAATAAGAGAATCAACATCTGCTGAATTGACTATTGGGTTAAGTACTTTTCCTAAGAGGACCCAGCAAACATTAACCCAGGAATTTTTAGTTCCTGATACTGGAATGGGTGACCCTGGGTTTTGAAGGCAATGCCAATGGAGTAAAAGTTCTCAAAGATCCTACTAAGCTGGAAGCATTTTGAATTTGGGCCAATAACTTTACTGTGTTTGTCATCCGAAGCCATTTTAGCTAATCAGTCAATCAATAAGCATTTATTAAGTGCCTGCTAGGTGCCAGGCATTGTGTTAGATGGAGGCAGCTGGTGACACAGTAGATAGAGCACGAGACCAGGAGTCAAGAAGATCTGAGTTAAATTTAGCCTCAGACACTTACTAGCTGTGTGACCCTGATGATGTCACTTAGCCTCTGTTTGCCTCAATTGCCTCACCTGTAAAATAATAATAGCACCAGCCTTGCCGGGTTGTTGTGAGAGTCAAATGAGATAATATTTGTAGAGCGTTAGCATAATACCTGGCACATTTGAGGTGCTTTATAAATGCTTATTCTCTTTTCTTCCCTAGATGCTAGGGAATTCATCAATAGAAAGTTGTCACCACCAATTTTGGGCCATAGTCACTCTGGAAGATCTGCGTTCAAGGAAAACCCCCCCCCCCGCCCCAACCTATACCCCAACACACTGATGAAATAATGGACTTTCAGAGATATTGAAGTATATTTAGCTAAAAAAAACCCTTTATCTTAAAAGGTAATTCTCACTGTCTTCATTAGAAGTAAATGTAAAAAGATATTCACAGGGACTTAATACTAATAATAATTATTTCTATACAATTTTTGGGGGGCACACACATGATTTCATCATCAACTCCCCTTATGGAAACTTCCTTCACTGTTTGAAGTTCATAGGGCTAATTATAGCTGGTCAGATCTTGGGTGGATAGTTAGTGCTGCTCTTAGCCCCCACTGGGCACTTCCAGATGAAAGGCACACTCTTGTGGGTCTATAAATTTTTTTTTTCATTTTGTGCTAGCCTTCTCTACAACAACACAGATACCCATATCCATGTGAAAGTCCCAGGATGTCTTTGGCTACAGTGTGATTTGAGGCTGAATTGCTCCTACTTACATAGTTAAAAAAAATAAATAAAAAGCTCTGCTTCTGTTATCAGTCCTTATCAGTGAGGCCCTTTTCACTTCAAGTGTTCTGGAAGATTTATGAGTGCTAACTAGCAAGGCATCATGAGCCTGAACTGTTGACGACAGTCCCTCCTGAATGCTATTTGTCCAGAGCACACAAGCTTAGCTTTTGAGTGGTCCTTTCAGTAATCATGACTTGTCTTTGGCCCCCAGTAACCTCAGATGTAGATGGTTGTTGTCTGGGGGTAAACTTGTGATGGAATAGTTCCCATGAGTAACCTAAGGTTATTATTCAATCAGTGAAATTAGGAAGGGGCAGTTATCTTAGGATGGTCAGTCTGCTGGAAACAAATGTACTGAGGATGACTTTAACTGGAGCTATTGTTATCTTAGAGTGGAAGACCAAACCTTTTTTAAAAATTAGAAGAAAAGGGGGGAGAAAAGGTTGCACTTTTAACAAGCAAATTTATGAAGCTACAAGCAACCATGTTTCAAAGAAAATTTAAATTCAACATTTAAACAAAGAGGATTACACTAAACCATGTTTAAAACAAAGTTTTCTTTTGTTTAAGAATGGAGTTGTCCAAAAAGGGGATTGCATTGGCAATTGCAGTAGACAATATAAGCAATCATAAAAGCACCAATTTGCTTTTACAGACTTGATCCATAACTTCTGCAGGTAGGAATTCCTACTTCAGTGACATCTTGGTGGATCATAGCACTCAAAAGGCACTGGCTAGGCACCTTAGGAAAAGGAAGGCTCCTCAGGACATCCATTGATACTGATGGGCAACTACTCATCTGTAACATAAGTCTTAGAGATTTATTTGAGGACACTGAAAGGTTAGGTGCCTTCGCATGGTCACACAGCTAATATGTATCAGAGGCAGGACTTAAAACCAGGTCTTCCTGACAATGCCCAGTGCTTGGCCCATTGCCTGGCACACAGTCAGTGCTTAATAATTGTTTATTCATTGATTGAATCCAATGCCAATCCTTTATTAATATGCCATGCTGTCCCCTCTATGTTTAATAATAATAAAAATAATACATGTTTGTACTGTTCTGTACAAAGTGTTCCTACATGTGCTATCTCATTCAATCCTCATGTTAGTCACATCATGTAAGGTTTTGGGAATGGAAGTAATTTACCCAAAGTCAAAGGACTTTGTAAGTGGCAAAGGTGGCTGGGGCCAAACTTCAAGTCTGACTTTTAGGATTAAGACCTAAGAGGTCTTCTGGTTCAAACGCCTCATTTTATTGATAAGGAAACTGAAGCCCAGAGAGGCTTAGTGACTTTTCTGTGGATAGTAAGTTCATTACAGAAGGACTCTTCAATATAGAGCCATATATTTAAGTCAATCTCTCTTTCTTTAAAATCTCTTTGTGTCTAAAACGTAATTCTCTACTATTCTTAGATTCCAAACCTGTAGCCAGAAGATCAAATGCAAGTTTAATAGGACCCCTGGGTTATAAAGTACAAGTAATTAATAAAACTCCATAAGCTCACTATGCATATGAAGCAAGGTTTTTTAAGCCAGGGCACACAGATCCCCAAGGGGAATGTGGATACCTTTCAAGGCATCTGTCAAGTTGGAACTTTCGATATTTTGATAACTGAATTCAATTGTTTTCTTTTGTAATGCCTTGTACTTTATTTTATGCATTTAAAAGCATTATTCTGAGAAGTGGTCCACAGACTTCACCAGACAAGCAAAGGGGCCATGAACCTGGTTTAAAGGCAAAGCTCCAGAAATAGGGACAAATTTCTAGAACTAGCAGTATTATAATTTGCTTTCTTTCAGTTGACTAGGAACAATGAATTTAAGAACCATTATTGCTACTAGTATTGTTGAATACAGATCTGGATCTGACTCTGAAATTAACAAATATCTTTGAACCCCCCTGCTGTAGATGGGCTTACTCCCTTGTGGAGCAGCATGATAGAGTGCAGATAGCATGGAATGTGGAGTCAGAGAAGCTGAGTTTGAATCCTGTCTCTACTTCTTATAATCTGTGTATCCTTGGCAAGTCATTTAATCTCCCTGAGCCTCATTTTCCTCATCTATAAGATGAAGACGTTGGACCCAGGGTCCCCTCCAGCTGTTTTAATTCCTATGATCCTATTGTCTTAGAAATACCAGAGGAGCAAGAGACCCAATTCTTAAACTCAACCATCCCCTGAGGACATCAAGAAAGGCAGAATGAATCATGGAGCAAAAGCTGGAAGGGACCTCAGAGGTCATTTCGTCTAAATCCCTACTTTTGTTTACAATTTTTTTACAGATAAGGAAACTGAGGCCAATAGAGGTTAATTGACTTGCCAAGGTAACAGAGTTGGTAAACATCAGCAGCAGGATTTGAACCCAGATTCTCTGGATTCCAGAGTAATTAATAAATAACAAATAAATAAGTTTAATTAATTACTGTACCATTTGTGGAAAGAGCTTCGAACTTTGAGTCAGAAGACCCAGGTTTGAATCCCAGTATCAACACTTCTTATCTGTTGAGGCTTAGCCAAGCCACTTTATCTGAGACTTATTTTCCTTAACTCTAAAATGAAGATAATGATTTATGCTACTTTAGGGTTGTTATGAGGTAGGTATTTTGAAAAGAGGAAATTTGTAAAGGGTTTAGACACTTTACACCTTACAAAGAAACTTAAGAGGAAGGGAGAGAGGGAGGAAAGCACTAAACTTGTGGTTAGATGACCTCTTTTAGAATCTTGCCTCTGACATTTTCTAGCTGTGTGACTGTGGGCAAGTTATTGTACTTCTCTGGGCTCTGTGCTACCTACCTCACAGAACTGTTGTGAAGAATGTACTTTGTAAACCTTAAAATATTATAGAAATATGTACTATTATTATTTTTAAAAACTGGCATGAAACAATTAGAGAAACAGGAAAGCATATAATTGTTAGATTGTGTGTTATAAATGCAATAAGAATTCAGAGAGAGAACAGTGATCTCGATAAATTAGAAAGCTTCATTAGGGAAGACTGGACTTAAGCATGAACTTTGAAATACAACTATGGATTTGGGTAGACAGAAAGGTGTTGGGTAAGTATTCCAGATAGGAAAAAAAAAAATCATGAGCAAAGATGAAGTGATAGTAATGATCATGGCATGTAGGTGTCACTTTGGGGCAGCTAGGTGGCGCAGTGGATAGAGCACTGGCCCTAAAGTCGGGAGGACCTGAGTTCAAGTGTGGCCTCAGACCAAACACTTGACACTTACTAGCTGTGTGACCCTGGGCAAGTCTCTTAACCCCAGTTGCCTAAAAATTAAAAAAAAAAGTAGGTGTCACTTCATCATTTCCTTGCCTTTATCTATTTTGAACTTCTCTTGTAATGGATGTGCCCAGATATGAAGCAAGAGGAGTCCCTTCTCCCTCTTATGTCTCTCTATTAAGTTCCTAGACAAGTTATTAAAATCCACATGGCCATTCCTGGGACCATGCAGTTCCCTGGGAGGGTCTAGGTAGGGTTGGATTCATGGTTGGGCATATTTCTCTCCAGGAAATATATCTTTATATATCCCCTCTCTACCCGACCTTCTCTTCTTCTGGTCCTCTTGAGTCACTGTGTGTCTCCCTTTGATAGGCCAAACCCAAGAGTATGAGCTTGTCAGCTTGGGTCAGTGCCAGGACAAAGGTCTCATCAGTGGGGCAATGAGGACTTTACACCTTATTCTGGGACTTGACGTCTTGTCAAGCAGCTATAAGAGGAAAGCAGCACACCCACTAAATGATTATGAATGAAGGAATCTTATTTGGAGTGCCAAATGCTGGGATCCCCAGAACTGTTGTTCCTTACTTATAAGGAAATGTCATCAGTCCCCAAATGTAAAAAGTAAAAGGCACAGAAGGTGAAAGGTGTTCTTTGTTCCTGTTTTAATATTAACCTAGTACAGGGAATTACTAGCTAGTAGCGGTGGTTTTATAGCACCCTTGCAGGTCTTTAACAAAATCTAGGAATATGAGAGAACAATCTTAAAAATGTTTTTAAAAAAGGCAATTTGAATTTACTTAATTATTTAAAAAAATGTAATCTGTGCCAAGCAGTTCTTTTGGAGAAGAGATAAAAGAAGGATAGAGACAGGTAAATAAGGATGGGGTATATCAATCCCAAAGCAGAGTGGGAATCCCAAACAGATGAAAGAGCACTCTGGAATCTGGGGATCTGGGTTCAAATCCCAGCCTCTACCATATGTGTGAACTTTGGGCCTCAGTTTCCTCCTTTGTAAAATGCATGGGTTGAACTAGGCCATCTGCCCTCTGATCTTTTCTAGCTTGAGATCTATGGTCATATTACCAATAAGATAATATTTGTGAAGTGCTTAGTACAGTGCCTGGTACATAGTTTATACTTAATAAATGTTTATTCCTTTTCCTATAATCCTAAATTGTGGGATGTAACCAAGTTACCAGATGAGTAAAAACACCTTCCTTAGTGGGGTACAAAATAATGGCCAAGGTTTTTGGTTACTTTTGATTATAACTCACACATAAATACATTAATTATTTTCAATGAAAACAAAGTTCTAATCAAAGTCAACAAAATGAGACTAACGCTGCATATCCTATGTATTACTCCAACTGGTAGGGGATGGCAGAAGGGCAGTGGGTCCAGCTATGGGCATTAGAGAATTGCTTGAGAAGCCTTCTTGCCTCCTTCCCTCCTATTCTCAGGATGTCTCTGTTTTAGGCCCAAGCCCCACATCTTCTCCTACCACATGGAACCTCACCACAGAGGGAAAGAACTAAAGAGCTTGCAACCTCTGGTGGAGGGGGGACATTTATGGTGTTGCACCCCTGATGATAATTGGACTTCTTCCCTAGCTCCCATCTGCGGTAGAGCCATAGACCATTCCATTCCCTTGAGCAGAAACTCCCTAAACAGTTGGGTACAGAGTGCTGGGTTTCTTGGGCCTTTCTGGGGTCAGCCCATGATGTCTTGCTCTTGGACCTCCCATCGTGTGGTATGTGAAATAGGTTCTGGATCTGAGCCGGGGTCAGACTGAGCAGGTGTGCCAGACAGCAGAAGCCCCACTTCTCAGGGGCAAAATCACAACCCCTTGTCTTTTCCCAATTCATGGTTCTAGATTTGGAGGTCTGAAGAATAGATCATGGATATAAAGTTGGAAGGGAGGTGATAGTCTATCTAGTTCAACTCTTCATTTTACAGATGAAAAAACTAAAGATGTAGGGAGGTTAAGTGACTGAGGTCATTCAGGTAGTAAATGTCAGAGTGAGGGAATTAAACCCAGGTCCTCTGACTCCAAGTCCAATACTCTTTCCACTAGACAGCTCTTCTTTCTACAAAACTAAAGGTTGCTGTTCCAGGATCCCCATCCAAAGTCCCCGGGGGCAGGGGGGGAATATTTCCTAACTCTGTCCCAACCTTGGAGTCAGTTGAATTGGGGCAGGGGCAGCAGGGGCAGGGGAGTGGTGGAAGAAGGAGGAGTTTTCCCAGTACTGTCATTTTTCCTTCTTTGACTTTGGAAGGCAGTTTAGTGCAATGAAAAAATTGCTGGATTTGGAGGATCTGGACTCAAATCATGGTTTTGATCAGAAAACTTAGTTAACATAATTAATAATTATATATAATAATTAATAATAATTAATTAGTTAATATAATAATTAACTCAATTTCGAGTTAATATTCCTAAATTGAATAATGAGAGAACTAAAAGACAATCTAAAAGGCCCCTTCCATCTCTAAATCTGTGTTCCTATGCTGAATCACCTGCCGAAGCAGTTGCCAAGATATAACTCTGTGAGATTGTTTCTCTGAATGTTGGTTTCTGCACCTGAGCTGGGAGTAGGGGTAGTCTGGCCTATGCTACCCCTCTTCAGGATCTTGGGATTATCTGGCCATTTGTGACAGGACTGTTGGTCTTCGGGGGGTGTTGCTATTCCCAGGGCTCTTGGGCTCAGGGTCCTGGGCTACCTCCACTGAGATCTAAGGGGAGAAGGTGGTGATGGTTTGACTGGCCTGGCACCTACTTAACCCTGTCTCTTCTCAGAGTGCCTTGCTTGCCCATAAATGGCCAAGAAGTAGAGTAGGGGTTGGGTTCCAGGCCAGATGTGATGAAAACTCACCTATGAGAACCTGGTATTCCAAGGAAGGAGTCCACAGTTCCCCTGATGGGGAAATGAGGATGGTGGCAGAGGGACAGGGAAGATAGTGTGGAGACAGCCAAGAATTGATGGGACTCTCTTGCTGCTACCACTGTCCTCCACTCCTAGCAGCCCTGTTGCTATCCTCAGCTTGGCTTTGCTGCTGTCTCTGTCTAGCAGACAGTTCTTGTTAGCTCCACTCCAAGTACCAGCTCTAGAGCAAGCAACTAGTTCCCTTGGGAGCAATTAACTAATGGTGGTATAGCTCTTTTCCACCTTCGGGATTTAAAGTATTTCCATTTCACCCTCTTATTTTACCCCTTGGCTCCACAGCTCCACCCCCCACACAATGGAAACACTTCTTTAACAATGATAGCTAAATGTTAAGTAAATTTTGCAAAACAATCCCTGGCTCACATTTGACTCATACCTATTACTCGTATTTTGTAGATGAGGAAACTGACTGTTTTCAAGGTTAAGTGACTTTTTCCATGGTGGAAGAGCCAGAGGTCCTTGAGGCTGCTTTTGAACCCAGGTCTCGTAATTCACAGCCTAGCACTCATCCACTATAGCCACACTAACACTTTTTCAGTTTAAACAAAGAGAGGTCACTGTTTTCTGCCTCAGATTGGCTCATGGTAAATCTATCTCCTCTCTATTTTAGTACCTAGACAAGACCCTTGCTCATAATCCCTTTCACTGAGTCTTTTAAAGTTAGGAAAGACACTCATGCTCTCTTTGCATTAGTCTGTTTCCTGCCTTGGACACTGGACTGAACTCTGCATTACCCTGAGTTGCTTTTCAGAGATCTTCCTTTAAAAGGGAGAGGGGAGGGGTAGCTGCAGCAGCAACGAGCAGTTGTTCCCTGGACAGGTGCCTGTGATTCAGACAGAGGGCACAATCACTCGCTAGAATTCATTCACTTATTCATTCAACAAATACCATTGAGCACCTACCATGTGAATTGCACTGTATACTAGGCACTGAAAGGCAGCAGTTTGTTGGACTTTGAGCCAGGAAACCTAAATTCTTACCTGGCTTCCAACCCTGGGAATATCCACTTAACCTCTCAGAGCCCTGTCTGTAAAAGAGAGGTAATGATACTTGTACTATTTCTCTCACAGGTTTATTGTAAACTTGAAAAAGCCATGCAAATGTCATTATTATTATTATTAAGAAATAGAATACTAGCTCCCATTTATATAGCACTCTAAATTTTACAAAATATCTCCCTCTCAACAATCTTGAGGTAGGTAGGGTAGGTGAAATAAACAAGCCTTCTCAAGAAGTTACAAGTAGAGGAGGGGAGATGAAGAACTAAACAACAAGGTGAGAGATCAATAGTAACAGAAGGAAACAATATAAGAGGTGTCACAGCACCCAAGTAACACATGAATGGTATGCACAATAAGTGTGCTGAGGTCAGAGAGGTCACTGTGGGATTGTGTAGTTTGGGAACACTGGAGGAAATGTGGGACTTGAATTGAATATTGAAGAATGCTCCTTGGGCTGCAGCCCTAGAATGCACACTTGGCTTAAACATGGAGGAATTTAAGAGGAGTCTGGGAGATTCACTGGTAGGTGAACTTATGATGCTATCTCAGGGTTTAGCTGAGCCTCATGTTTCTATTAGCACAGGGGACTACGTATGACAAAGCTGACTCACTGTAATGGTCTCTGCGCTCAAGCTATAGCTTGAAGAATAACCTCCTTCAGACAGTATGCATTTGCTTCACACCAACTTAGACACACATTGTCATTTCCACACAAAATCCTATTTTCTAACATGAGCTTGCAAGTGGAAACAGGACTGTGTTGTTTCAAACTCTCTATTAGTCATTTGGCACTGTTCATAGGCAGCAAGGAAATGGCATGGAGGAGCACCTGCCTTGGAACGCACATGCCAAAGACTCCATTTCCTACTCTGTTCTCTTGGCCCAGTGGATAGAATGTTGGGCCTGGAGTTAAACCAGAGTTCAAATTTGACCTCAGATATTTACTAGCTGTGTGACCCTAGGCAAGTCACTTAACCCTATTTGCCTCAGTTTCCTCATCTGTAAAATGAGCTGGAGAAAGAAATGGCAAACCCCTCTAGTATCTCTGTCAAGAAAACCTCAAATGGGATCATGAAGAGTCAGACATGACTGAAAACAACTGAACAACAACAAATCTCTCTCATTGAATGCCCTAAGCTTTACCTAAATTGCTTTATGCTGCTGATTCTTCTCAGGAAAATAGCAATAGCATTTGCAGGCATGAAAGATGACTGGGGTGCAATAGGCCCCCCTGGAAGGTACAGAACTGCCCTCCATGCACGATGCTTTGATGAGTGGAGAAGGAAGGGAGGAGGTTCTCCTTAGGGACTTCTCCATTCCATCCACCAATGATGATAGTGATCTTACATCTTGTGTAACGGGAGTTCCCTGCACTCACTATTTGTAGTGAGGGGCTCTTTCCCTTTGGTGTGGACTAGAATTGAAGAGTTGGGTTCTAGTTCTGCCTTCACAACTGACTCCATGTATGATTTGGGGTAAGTCCCTTAACTTTTCTTTATGTTTTTCAAAATTATTTCATGTAATTCTTTGCATCTGTCTTGGATAATGTCTGCCTCACCCTATTGCCCCACATATTGATACAAAGAGGAAATAATTCGATGTCTGTGAAAGAATTTTGAAAAGTACAAAATGTCACAGATGCAGAAGATATGATTATCATTGTTTTAGTGGTGGTGGCAGTGTTCTTCTTCAGCCATTGTGCAGTTAGTGTTTTCTCTATTCTGACTTTGCCAAGGCATTTAGAGAATGTTTAGTGGGAGGACAGCAGGACACTATCCTACTACATTTAGAAGGGTCTGCATTATCTGTCTACTTGCTCTCTTCTCCATAACCCCACCTCTATCCCAAAGTACTGAAATTCCACTTCCTTATTTTTCCAATGCAGCTAGGTAGCACTGGGGATAGAGTGATGGGCCTAGGAAGACTGATCTTCCTGAGTTCAAATCTGGCCTCAAACACTTAGAACTGTGTGACCTTGGACAAGTTATTTAATCCCATTTGCCTCATGGTTTCCTCATCTGTAAAATGAGCTGAAGAAGGAAAGGGCAAACCACTCCGGTATCTTTTCCAAGAAAGTCCTGAATGGGGTGGTGAAGAGTCAGACATGACTGAAATGACCGAATAACAACAACCAAAAACTCCAACAATTCCTTTTTTTTCTTGTCCTTTCCTATAAGGGTCATTTAAGCATATGGAGTAAATAGTGACACAGAATGCTAGAGTTGGAGAGACCTTAGATATCATTTAGTCCAAACTTTCTCTTTTATAGGGGAGGACACTGAGGCCCAAAGAGAGGAAGTAATTTGTTCATGGTCACTCAACCAGTTAGCGTGTGGTACAATAGGAAAAATTATTGGATCTGGAAACAAAAGACCAGGGTTTGAATCCTGGTTCTGCCATTTACTATTTATGTGGTCCTGGACAATTCACTTAATCTTTCAATTTCCTCAACTATAAAAGGAACAAGTTGGACTAGATAATGTCTAAGGTCCCTTCTGGCTCTAAACCTCTGATACTAAAAATTAGGCCCAGGACCCACATAGACATCTTGGCTCCCAGCCTTGGGCTATTAGATCAATAGGTAGTGTTATTGCTTCATTATTGGCTGAGTCTTTTCCAGCCAGAGCTTATTGGTAAGTGCAGATCTATGTGCTCCTATGCCTTTCCATATTTTATTTATATTCTCATAAATAGAAGAGTAGTTGCTGAAGGCTTTTCCCATCTTAGCCCTTTCTTTTTCTGGCTGCTGAGGGAGAGAAGAAAGTGTTGAGAAAAGCTGCTTAGAGAGAGATCTCTAGCTTCTCTGAGGGAGTCTAGAGCTGCTCTTTTTGTAGAAAGCCCACTTTTTCCAACTGTAGCAGTCCTGGCTCTCTGTAATAAATGTTCCTCTCCTAGGTTTATGGTAATCTGGAAATGCAGGAATCTCACAAGTGTCTGACCTTCATTGTTAGTGCAGTTGTGAGGGTGATGCAAAAACCAGTTAAAGCCTTCAGTTCTACTGGGGCTGCCTATAAACAGCCAGGTGAAATGAAAACAATTCAGTGAAGTATTTACATGTTTTCAAATGTCCCGAGCTAGGGCATTGTACAAGCAAATACCTAGGGAAATGGCTAAATTTTTCCCTTTTCATCCAGATGTGTTGGCACTATATAGAGATAGCCTCATTTTCATGCCAAATTATACCATATTTCTATCACCCCAAAACTGGGCCCCTCCCCTCTGCCCCTCTAGCTGCTGGCTTTTCCCTTGGCCAGATGTCTATTTTTCCTCCTGTGTTATGAACAGAGTGTTTAGATTCCAAACATAGCTCCTGAGGCACCAATCCAGTTACAACTGGTCAAGGGCTGGGTCTTGGAATGCACAGGACCAGTGTAACTTCTATGGAAACTAAGAGTGTGGTAACATGGGAAGAATCCTGGTTTGGCCTGGTTGTTGAAAACCTTGAGTTCTAATCTGGGTTCTTCCACTGGAAATGTGGTCCTAAGAACTAGATCTATGGATTTAGAGCTGGAGAGATCATAAGTCCAACCCCTTTATTTTACATATGAGGAAACTGAAGCCTGGAGCAATTCAAAGACTTATCCAAAGTTGAATAGGCAGTGAGTGTCAGAGCTGGGATTTGAGGCCAGGTCCTCTGACTCCAAAACCATTGCACAGTACTGCTGTGTTTCTTTAAATTACTTTTCTGCTCTAGACCTCAGTCCCCTCATCAATATATAAATGAGAAAGTACTGTGAGATGATCTCGAGGATCCCTTCCAGGTTTAACCTTCTTAAAAGCTTTAGTCAGCTCTATTGTAAATTTAGTCAACTTCTGCTTTGGGTTCTGGCTTCACTAATCACAGTTGTACATCAGAACAACAAGCCTTTGTCTTTCTCAATTTAACTAAACAGCAAGGTCTTACTGTAACTATTTTAGGGCTGCCAGCTGTAAAGAGAGCAGCTAGACATCACTTGTCTCTGACCAACTATATTTCCCCAAAGACCACCCAAAGCAAAGGCAGTGTGTGTTTGACCCTGAAAGCCTGAAAAAATGTGCCTGGAGCTTAGCACCTGCTAGGGCTAGACACGAAATCTTTGCAAAGCATCACCTATTGCAAACTGCTAACTTCCAGGAAAGATTATTATTATTATTAACAACAACAACAATATAATATGAAGGTAAGAATGTCAGAGACTGAGAGATCTTGAGAGATTGCAAGCATACCCTTTGGGAAGTGCATGTGTGTGCTGGGCTTTGGGGTTAATCCTTTCCAGCCCACACATGATGTAAATGTAATTTCTCTCAGCTCACAATAACAGTATCTGTAGAGGCACCTGTTGTCGACCTCTGTGTTAAGTTCAATTTTCCCTTTGTGTCCTTCTCTTGGAGCTTTAATCACACCACATTTTCAGGGAAAAAATGACAAGCAAGCAGGGGAAGTGATGTTGAGCCTCTGTGGCCTTAAACTCCTCAGTTTTAATGCCCAAACTAATTGCTTCCATCTCTAAATCTCCCAACTGGAAAGTGATTCCTACCTATAATTGAAAGTCTTAGCTGTGCCGAACCTTCAAATTCTCAGTAGCATAACTCAGAAATAACAGAGGGAATAATGTCTCGGAAAACCAGCTCTTTAAGTGGTTCTAAATTAGGTCCCACTGTTACTATGTAATCTGTCCCCTTTTTTGGCTTCTCACTTCGTAATTGCTAATGAGAGGCCCCACTGGACCAAAGAGGTAGTGAGGGAATTTTTGATGAGTTGGTAGGGAGGAATAAGAACACCAGCATTAGCCAATTAAGCTGTGTGTCATTGGTATGCAGCCAGCTGGTCTCTTCTGCTCTTTTCCTGGGAATCTTATGGACTAGCACCTCTCTTGGTGAGAGAGCTAGGGAGGGTTCGAGTCACTATCACATGTGATTTGGCAGCCTCATAATATGTGCATTTCACTCTGAGGCCACATGCTAACTCCATTGAGCCTTCTGCTCAAGGCCTCATTGTCCCCAGTATGTGGCTGAAACAGCAAACACCAGAGCTTCTCCCAGAAACTTTCATATGCAAATGGTGCTTAATGAATGTTGAATTGAATTTGTTTAAAGTGGTAGAGAGTAGTGAAACGATCACTAGACTGGGAATTGAGCAATCTGGGCCCTAGCTCCAGCTCTGCCATTAGCTAGCTGGGTCAGCTCTTAATATCTTTGGGCCTCAGTTTTCTCATCTGTCAGACTGGAATAATACTACTTGTACTTCCCATCATCCAGAATTTTTGTGAGAAAAGTGCCTAGAGAGCTGTAGATGCTACAGAAAAGTGAATTATCATTATTATTATTTGAGTAGGCAATGGGGTTAAGTGACTTGCCCAAGGTCACACAGCTAATAAGTGTTAGGTGTCTGAGGTCAAATTTGAACTCAGGTCCTCCTGAATCCAGGGCCCACCTAGCTGCCCCTATCATTATTATTATTGAAATTATTTGGAAACAACTAGACAATCAATTGGCTTTTTTCATTTTCTATTTTTCCACCTGGATCTTTGGTGTATTGACATGACTTTGGTCTTGGCTGATTTGTAAAATCAAAGTATAAAGTTGAAAGCGTGATCCTCTATACAAGGGGTTCTTATTCTACTCAGAGGATAAATTTCAAGGGGTCTGTGAACTTACATGGGAAAATAGTTCATCCTTATTTTCACTATCTTCTCATTAAAATTTAGCATTTTCTTTAATTATGAATGTAGGCAAAAAAATTATTCTGAGAAGAGGTCCATAGGCTTCACCAGACTTCCAATAAAGTCCATGATACATTCACGCTTAAGAGTTTTTGCTCCATTTGATGTTTTCAATGTAGACCTCCCCAAAGGCATCTTTTACCCTGTGGTAGAAATTGTCCACATCTCATTTTTTTTTCTCTGTCAGACCAGGTTTGGTGGTGAAGAAATCAACTTTAACTTGGTTGTGAAATGATTATTAAAAAAAAAAAAACACCAGATGTTGGGCCACCAGATTGATAACTAGCAGTAAAGTGGTGCTCTAGGGCAGGGGCTGGCAATCTTTCAGAGATGGCTTGCCAAGTGTTCATTTATTCTTTCCCTTGTGAGTGAGGATGGAAGTAGCAACTCTCCTTTTTGGAGACATATGTCTGTACATGTGTGCAGGAGGGAGACTATCTACAGGATACCCCAAAGAAGCAGATTTTGGTCTGAGATAGTGCTGGGTCTACTCTGGAGGAATGTTCCCCCAAGTCTTAGGCCTCTAACCACTGAGAAGAGTAAGCAGGTAGGGAAGAGGGGATAGGCAGTGGGGCAAGCTGTCTACTACCTCACATTTGTGATCATTTCTTTCTGCATGTCTAAAGCCTAACTTACAAGAGCACACCGTACTGTCAAATATCAACTCCATCACCAATTTCAGGAGTCTCCTTTTAAAATGCAAATAGCCTCAGGAGGCATCACTCCTGAAAACTTTCTCAATTAATGTGTTAAATATCAATAACATATTGGTAGCTATTACTTAAAAGCTAACTAAAAACAATAACAATGCATGGTTGACTCTGTACTTGGAAAGTGGGGAGGGGAATAGGGATGGAGAAAGAAAGTGGGAGGGTGCCACAGACAAGTTTTACCCCATCAGGATTCTGCACATAGTCAAAAAGCCGCTTTAGGAACATGTATAGTAGGTTGCCAGTACCTTTTGTGAGACATGATTGGAGTTGTTAGACATTTAGGTTTTATGTCAATGGAATCAAACAACAAACTGAGAAATAGAAACATGGTTATTGAATAAAGTTGTTCTGCCTATGTGAATCAAATACAATTTAAAAACTTGATTAACCTGTTACTTTCTGGTTGGTGAGATACTCTCTTACCATGCCACTCAGGAGAAAAATGGGGATGCTGAAAACAGTGCTTTGGATGAGAGAACTATGAAGGAGAGGATGGGTAGGATCATGGGAAGAAAATAATTTCAGGGCTGATAAAATGATGATACTTTACTTTCATAGAGAATTTAATACTTTTTTATTTTGTGCTATATGACTACTGGAAAGTCATTCAACTGTTCCGAGTCTGTTTTTTCATCAATGCTCCAAGGATTTGTAAATTTGTAAAAGGTGTATATACTTCTACTGCTGCCAATTGTAATCTCTAACTATCTAAAGATAATCTTTGGGAATTGCTATGATTAAAAATTTCATCAGCCTATAGCCAATCTTGTGATGGGACTCTCTGGATTTAGCTAAGTGGCTCCTTGAACAATACATTCAACCCATCTTCAGGCCAGAGTCACAGAATTGTAGATTGAGGATTGGAAGAGACTTCAAAAGTGAACTAGTCTAGCCCATACAGAAAAGGAGTCCTCCTCACTATAACATACTTGACAAGTGGTCAGAGAGCTTGTACTTGAGAACCCCCACGGGGGAGGACTCCACCAGCTCTTTAGGCAACCCGTTCTCCTTTGGGACCAGTGGGTAGCTTTTTCTTGACATTGAGCTTAAATATGACTCTTTGCGCGATCTACCATTGCTCTTGGTTCTGCCCTCTGGGGCCAAATGGAACATGTCTAGCCCTTCCCTTATGATAGCCCTTCAAATACTTCAAGGCAGCTATCATGTGTGCCCCCCTCCCCCATTCTTCTCTTATCTCAGCTAAATATGCCTAGTTACTTCAGCTGATCCTCATATGAACTCAAGACCCTTCACCATGCTAGTTACCATCCTTTGGACACTGCAGCTTGTCAATGCCTTTCTTAAATTGCAGTGCTCAGAACTGAACATAATACTCAAGATAAAGTCTGAAGAAGACTGATTATCACTTCCCTATTCCTGGAAGCTCTGCCCCTCTTAATGCAGTCCCAGATGGCATTAGCTTTTTAGCTGCCACATCACACTGCTGACTCATATTGAGTTTACAATTCACTAACCCCTTACTCCCCAGATCTTTTAAAGAATAACTGCTATATAACCATACCCTCTGCATCCTGTACTTCTGAAACTGATTTTTTGGTGGTACTCAAGTGTAAGATTTCATACTTAGCCCTATTGGATTTTATCTGATTAAATTCAGCGCAGTTCACTAGCCTGTCAAGATACTTTTAGATCCTGACTCTATCACCCACTGTTTCTGTTTGTTTATTTTTATGGATGTTTTCTGTTTCTTTCATCACCAAGGTTTCCCATGTATCCATCCCTCTCCCCTTCCTCAAGGGCCAACCCACATGACAAATAGTATTATTTTTAGAGGTGGGGGAAAAAGATCAGCACAACTAATTTGTACTAATAGATATATTGAGAAAGTTCAAAAACATGTGCAATATACAACACTTGTGGACCTCTTACCTCCACAAAGGGGTAGGTTGGGGGTGTCTTCTCATATCTCTTCATTTGAGTCCCACTTGATCTTTATAATTTTGCTATGTTTACTTTTTATTTTAGGTGTGTCATTTTTTTCTCATTTCAATTGTTGTAGTTACGGTGTATTAGGAGGCAGCTAGGGGGCTCAATGGATAGAGCACTGGGCCTGGAGTCAGGAAGACCAGAGTTCAAATCCAGCCTCAGACACTTACTAGCTGTGTGACCCTACGCAAGTCACTTAACCCTGTTTGCCTTAGTTTCCTCATCTGCAAAATGAGCTGGAGAAGTGGCAAACCACTCCAATATCTTTGCCAAGGAAACCCCAAATGGGGTCATGAAAAGTGAGACACAGCTAATCAACAACACAGCAACAAATGATCTTTAATATTGAAGTCACATATCAATTTAGAATGTATTGTGGAATGTGGTGTGAGGTGTCCATCTAAACCTAATTTCTGCCAAACTGTTTTCTAGTTTTCTCAGCAGTTTTTATCAACTAAGGAATGTTTCCCTAGGTAATTTATGTTTTCCACTTTACAAAACACTGTGTAATGGAGTTCTTTTGTTTCTGAATCTTCCTTGTTTAGTCTGTTCCACTGATATATTTCTCTAATCTTCAACCAATTCTAGATAGTTTTGATGACTACTGCTTTGTAATATGGTTTGAGGTCTGGAAGTGCTATTGTCTTTTCATCCTTATTTCTTTTCATCATTTTCTTTAATATTAGAGATCTTATGTTTTTCTAAATGAATTTTGTTATTGTTTTATCAAGTTCTGTAAAGTACCCTCTTGGTATACAATTTTTGTAATATTGTCATTTTTATTATATTGGCAAGGCCTAGCTATGAGCACTGAATATTTTTCCAGCTATTTAGGTTTTTTTTTTTGTTTTATTTTTTTTTGGGAGGCAGTTGGGGTTAAGTGACTTGCCCAGGGTCACACAGCTAGTAAGTGTGAAGTGATTGGTCTGAGATGAGATTTGAACTCAGGTCCTCTTGACTCTAGGGCTGGTGCTCTACGCACTGTGCCACCTAGCTGCCCCCATTCTTTTATTCTTTAAAGAGTGCTTTGTAATTGAATCTATACAGGTCTTGGTACTTTGGGGAAGTTGATCCCCAGATATTTTATGTATTTTATAGTTATTTGGAATGGAATTTCTCTTTCTATTACTGCTTCTTGTGTTTTGTTATTATTATATAAAATGCTATGGATTTTTGAGGATTTATTTTGTAACCTACAACTTTACTCTAGCTATTAATTGTCTCAATTAGTATCTTTGCTGATTCTCTGAAGTTTTCCAAGTATATCATCAGCAAACAGGGATAGCTTTATCTCCTACTTACTTATCTTTATTCCTTTAATTCCTTTCTCTTTTCTTATTGCTATTGCTAGTGTTTCCAGAACTATATCAAATAACAGTGGGGAGATTTGCTTCACTACCATATTTACTGGAAAAGATTTTATATTATATGTATATAAATATATATGTATATATATATGTGTATATATATATATCTTAGATTTGTATCCTCATTGCCTATGATGTTTGCTTTTGGTTTTATATGGCTTTTTATGACATTAAAAGAGATCCCTCTATGCCTGTACTTCATAGGGTGTTTTTTTTAAGCATAAAAGAGTGTTGTATTTTGTCAAAGGTTTTTTCTGCATCTATTGAGATGATCATGTGATTTTGGATGTCCTGGTTTTTAATATGATTAATTATTTTTATTATGTTCCTAATGTTGAACCATCCTTGCAACCCTGATATAAATCCCACTTGATCATAGTCCATGATTTCTTGGATTAATCACTGTAATCTGTTTAATAGGATTTTATTTATAAAATTTAAACCAATGCTTATGAATAATATTGACCAATAATTATCTTTCTGTGTTTTATCTTTCTCTAGTTTAGGTATTAGGACTATATTTGTCTTTAAAAAAGGATTGTGGTAGGGTTCTTTCTCAATTTTTGGGAATAATTTGTGAAGTACGAGTACTAATTGTTCTTTAAAAGTTTGATAGAATTTTCCTGTGAATCCATCAGGTCCAGGAGTTTTTGGGGTTTTTTTTTTTGGGTGGTTCCAATAGAGCTAGCTAAAACTTTTCCTTTTCTGATATTAGGTTGTTTAAGATCTCTATCTGGTATCCTGAGAGTTTTGGCATTTTACCTTTTTGAAGGTATTCCTTTTTCTTTTGTGTTTGCAGTATTGTTATCACATAACTACATAATATGTTCTGATTTTTAAATATTTCTTCTTCTCTTGCTGTGATTTCAACTTGCTCATTTGCTATTTATTTGATTTTCTACTCTCTTCTTCTTAATTAGATTAGCTGTTTATTAATTTTATTAGTTTTTTCAAAAAAATAGCCTTTTGTTTTATCATTTCTATAGTTCTTTGGTTGTTGCCAGTTTAGCTATTTCCTCTCTAATTTTAATCTTGTGTGATTTTTTTTAGGCTTACTTTTTGTTGATTCTCTAATTTTTCTAAAATTTATATTCACTTTATTAATTTAAAAAAATTTTTTTGTTAATGTATGATTGCAAAGGTATGATTTTTCCTCCTTAGGACATCTTTAGCTGCATCCCAGAAATGTTTGTAAGTTGTTTCATCATTATCACTTTATTTACATGGTTACTAATTATTTCTATGCTTTGTTCTTTGACCCACTTATTATTAAAGATTTCATTGTCAAATTTCCATTTGGGTCTGTATCTTTTGTTTGTAGTGTCTAAATCAATTTCTATTCTTATTTCATTATGGTCTATAAAGGATCTATCAATTATTTCTGCCTTTTTACATTTGTTTGCAATATCTCTGTGCCCCTAGTACCTCGTCAATTTTTATAAAAGTTCCATGAGGTGCAGAAAAATATATGTATATTCTCTTGCTTTCCCCCATCTAGAAGATGCCATAAGTATTTTAACTCCAGTTTCTCCAGAAATTTGTTGAGATATTTTCCCTTTTGTTTATTTCTCTGTGAGACATCCAAAATGGATACAGGGATATTGAAGTCTCCTGTTGCTATTGTGTTACTTAATGTCTTCTTGAAGCTCAGATAATGTTTTCTTTATGAATTTGAATGCTAAGCCATTTGGAGTATACAAGTTTATTACCGTCTATGGTTCCTTTCAGCATAATATAGTGTTTTTGTTTTATCCCTTTCCGTGTTTACTCCTTTCCTCTTCTGTTAAACTGGGAAATTTACATTTTTATAAATATTCATCCATTTCACCTAGACTGTCAGATTTATTGGCATATAATCTGGCAATAACTCCTAATACTTGCTTTAATTTTATCTTCATCAGTGGTGCATTAATCCATCTTATTTGTGATATTGATAATTTGGTTTTCTTATTTTTTAAATCAAATTAACCAAAGATATATCTGTTTTTTTCATAATGCAAGCTCCTAGATTTATTTATTAGTTCAATTGTTTTTTACTTTCAATTTTATTAACCTCTCCTTTGATTTTCAGGATTTCCATTTTGGTGTTTAATTGGGGATTTTAAATTTTCCTTCTAGTTTTTTTTAATTCCATGCCCAATTCATTGATCTGCTCTTTCTCTCTTTTATTAAGATAAGAATTTAGAGATATAAATTTTCCTCTAAGTACTGCTTTGGCTGCATCTTCCAAATATTGCTATGTTGTCTCATTCTTGTCATTTCCTTCAATGAAATTATTGTTTCTATGATTTGTTCTTTGACCCATTCATTCTTTAGGATTAGTTTATTTAGTTTCCAATTTTTAATCTATGTTTCCATAGTAATTTATTGAATATAATTTTATTATATTATTGTCTAAAAAGAACAGATTTAATGTTTCTGCTTTCCTGCATTTGTTGGTGAGGTTTTCATGTCCTAATTCATGGTCAATTTTTGTGAAGGTGCCATGTACACCTGAAAAAAAGGTGTTCCTTTCTATTCCCAATCAAGTTTCTCCAATAATATTTAACATTTCTAAAATTCTGTTCATCTCCTTAACTTCCTTCTTATTTATTTTATAATTAGATTCATCTACTTGAGGTCTCCCACTAGTGTAGTTTTACTATTTCCTCTTGTAACTTATTTAACTTTTCCTTCAAGAATTTGGATACCATTTGGTGTGCATATGTTTAGTATTGATATTACTTCATCATGGTACCTTTAAGTAAGATATAATTTCCCTGATTATCTCTTTTAATCAGGTCTATTTTTGCTTTGTCTGAGATTATGATTGCTATCCCTGACTTTTTTAACCTCAGCTGAAGCATAATAGATTTTGCTCCAGTCACTTATTTTAACTCTGTGCATGTATCTTTCTGTTTCAAGTTTGTTTCTTGTAAATTGTATATTGTTGGATTCTGGCTTCTAATCTATTCTATTCTTTGCTTCCATTTTGTGGGTGAGTTCATCCCATTCACATTCACAACTATGATTATTAAATGTATATTTCTCTCCATCCTATTTCCCCTTCTTTCTTCTTCTCTCTCTCTCTCTTTTTTATCTCTCCCTCATCAAAAGTCTGTTTTGCTTCTGATGACTGAGTCTCTTAATCTGCTCTTCCTTTTATCATCCTTCCCCTCCTACTTCCCTGTTAGGTAAGATAGATTTCTGTACCCAAATGAGTGTGTATGTTATTCCCTTTTTGAACCAATTCCTATGAATTTGTGGGTATCACTGCTACTATTCCTTCTTTTTTACTTCTTTCTATAGAATGTAACTTTGACTTATACTTAGGCAATCTTTTCCTCCTATATCCTTTTTAGTACTCAAAGCCTTTCCACACTGGTAGGCCTTGCCAGAGCATACACTTCGTTTGCGTAGCTCTTGACCATCCAGGATGTGAACTGGAGGAAATCAATCCCAGCTCACAGAGTAGGTGGATGCTAAGAATGAAGTGGCCTGGAGACCAGGTGTTGCTCTTCTTTGAGCCACTTACTTGCTGTGTTACAGTTAGAGTTAAGTTTTCTAGTCCTTGACCCTTATTCATCGTTCCTTGTTAGTCAACTCAGCAAATACCCTTACTTCAGAGGTCCAGACTACTCTACTGCAGTGAGTAATGGGGCAGTCTCCTATTAGTGTGATATCAGCTCTTTGACTAAAACTCTACACAAGTTTGAGCCCTGAGTGGTGTGGGTCCTGGGATTGGGGTGCAAAACTTGCTTTCTAAATGTAACACTATAAGACATTAATTTAAATGTCATGACCATTTTTGATTCCAGAGGAGAGACTGTGAAATAGACACCATGCTCAAGTTGCTATTTCACCCTGGAACTTCCCCTAGCACCTGCAGTCTCCTCACCCTAGAACACCCTCTTCCAGAGTCTCCATTTTGGGGAAGGGGAGTGGGGCGGGCAGGCAACCCAACCTTTATTTCTCCTCTGACTCCCTCTGATTTTCTGAACTTCAACACCACATCCACAAGTGGACAGTTCCATCCTCCTTCAGCTCCCTTTTGTGGGTTGTCTTTCCCCCATTAGAATATAAGCTCTTTGAGGGCAGGGATTAGCTTTCTTTTTTGCTTATGTGCCTAACACATAGTAAGCCCTTTAAACAATGTTTGTTGTATATTGTCTTGCAGAGCCACCAGCCTGTCCATGGAGCTGGGGAAAGTTGAAGGGGGAGTCTAGTCCCATCACCATGTATGGCCATGTTGTTTTTCAAAAACAGTTCTTTCTCCTTTTGTCCTACACAGGACAATTCATGATGAACCATTGGAATAAGCCTTTAGTGGAGATTCCTCATCTGTAAAATAGGGGTAAAACTATTGCCTTCTTCATAGGATTGTTTTGAAAATTTTTTTGTAAAATTGAAAGTACCACATGAACATGAGTTATTTTAACTCATTTTAAAAGTGTTTTCACATACACTCCTTTATTTGATCCCTACAACAACCCTGGGAGGTAGTAAGGACAGTTATCGTTATCCCTATTTTACAGATAAGAAACAGGGGCCCAAAGAGTTGTAGTGACTTGTTCAAAGACACAAAATAAGTCAGTAACAAGTCTGGAACTAAAAAACATCTGACTACTCATTCTAGATCAGAGGTTCCAGCACAGAGAAGGACCTGAGTTTTTAGGCCAGAGGTGTTTAATATACACATTGCTGCCCATAACACTCCCTGGTATGGCCCAAACAAGATTAAAATGTAATTGGGAAATATTTAGCAAAATAAATAAAAATACAACAAAACAGATATTGTTAATTTGTCATTTTCTGAGGCAATATGTTTTTTCTATAGCAATATGCAGAGGCAGGTGCTCAGTGGATAAAGTTCTGGGTTTGAGTCAGGAAGATCTGAGTTAAAATCAGACCTCAGACATTAGCTGTGTGAGCCTGGGCAAGTCACTTAACCTTCATTTTCCTTAATCCACTGGAGTAGGATATGGCAAACCATACCAGTATCTTTGCCAAGAAAACCCCATGGACAGTATGGTCCATGGGGTCATGTACAGTCAGACATAACTCAACAACAACAACAGCAAAGCAATATACAGTCAGCCGGAATCCTTATGTATGGTTTAGTCATCCCATTTCTATTTGAGCTTGACACCACAAATTTAGGCCAATCCTCTCATTCTACAAAGAGAGCTAGAAAAGTGAAATGACTTGCCCAAGGTCACACAGATATAAATAAGAGAGCCAGATTTGAACCCCACTCCTCCAAATCCAGTGCCCTTTTGACTACTCTTTGGCTTAGAAAGTTGAGTGGTTTCAATTGCATTCCAATGATGGATGCAAAATCAGATTCAAAGTAGACTCTCATTTCCCATCAGCTTTGATTGATAATCCAGGGTCTCAAGGAAGGATGGAACAGCTCATTATTTGGGGGATTAGTGTAGGGAGATAATAAATTAATTTTATCCTCAGGGAGTAAGTTGGTTATAGGAGACCTACCAAGAAGAAAAATTTAAGAGTTCCACGGGATACAGATCTCTTTTCCCTCTCTTTCCCTCCGCCTCTTCCTCCCTCCCTGTTCACTTCTTTTCTCTCATAATTGTTGGAGCTAAGGATGAACAAGTCTGTGATGCTCTGATAAAGCATGTGCATGACAGCTGAGACTTGCCAGAATCTGAATGTTTGTGTTTGAGCTGAGAGCATAACAAAATGTTTACTTTGTATGAACTCTGTCTTGTCCAAACACCATCAGAAATTGGGGATCATGTTTCCTCAGGTTAAATGACTTCACTTTTTTTCTCAGAGAAGTAACTGAGCTAATATTTGCTTTACATCTTGTAAAATAAAAAGGGAATTAGATAATGATGACAAAAATGGAAAACTAGCTAATCCCTAGAATGCCCCTGCCACCACATTTCCTGGAATCATTTTAAGCCTTATTTCCATCAAGCAAGCATGATTTTTAGTACTCCTTGGTGCTCCTGAGCTCTCCAAACTCAGCAGGTAGTCAGTCACTAGGCATTTGCTATACCCTGACGTACATTTGAATAGCCAACTGTGAGAACAAGAAAAAAAGTTTAGATGTGAAATGTTTCTCCTGTGGGTGCCTCTGACTTGATATGATCTACTAAAGAAATTCAAGAAAGGAGAATCAACTATTCTATTCTTGAAGTCTGCTGCCAATAAAAACCAAGTGAAGATGTTGGGGTGGTTAGGTTTTTTTGATATGTTGTCATAATTTTCCACACGACTTGCATCTCATTAAATACTCCTTTCTAGGCAACATTCTTCCATATCCTTGGGTCTGTTATTCCTTTTCTAAAAAGATAACTATGGCTTTTCTGAAATGGAAGAGTCTTTGAGTTTCAGTCCAACTAAATTTCTCACCAAAGTAAAGAACCAACAAATATTTATTAGGTATTTACTATGTAACCAGCACTGTAAGAAATGAGATATTTGCCTTCCACTCATAGTCTAACAGGGGAGGCAAGACTAATGCATGTCCATGAATCAGATATATACAGAGTCAGTATGATGAAGGGAAAAGAGCAGAAAACCTATGTTCAAATCCTATTTACTACTTTATGAAATAAGTTACTTTCCTTCTATGGGCCTCAGTTTTCCCATCTGTAAAGTGAGGGAGTTAGATTAAACATGAAGGCCCCATCTAATTCTAAACTTATAATTGTAAAATAGCATGATATAATGTAGATAAAGGAGTTTAGACTAGACCAGGGATTTTTAAGCTGGAGTCCACAGATTCCTAAGAGGTTCTTAGATATATTTCTAGGGGTCTGTGAAGAAAGATGGCAAAAAATTGCATCTTTATTTCAATATAATTGGTTTCCTTTGTAGTCTTAAGTATTTTACTTCATGAATTTACAGACACTGTTCTTATGCCCAAAGGGCTATAAAACTGTGCATACCTTTTGATCCAGCAATGCCATTGCTAAGTCTATATCCCAAAGACAACCGAAAAAAAAAAAAAAGGAAAAAGGACCTATTTGTACAAAAATATTTATAGCAGCTCTTTTTGTGGTGGCTGTAAACTGAAAATCAAAGTGATGTCCATCAATTAGGGAATGGCTAAAAACAAGCTGTGGTATATGATTGTAATGGAATATTATTGTGCTGTAAGAAATGAAAAGCAGAATGATTTCAGAAAAACCTGGAAAGACTTACATGAACCGATGCATAGTGAAGTGAACAGAACCAGTAGAATATTGTACACAGTAACAGCAATATTATTCGATGAAGATCTTTGAATGATTTAGCTATTCTCAGCAATACAATGATCCAAACAATCCCAAAGGACTAATGATGAAGAACTGATATTGATTGAATGCAGACTGAAGCATGCCATTTTCACTTTCTTTCTTTCTTTTTCTTTCTTTTCTTTCTTTTCTTTCTTTCATTTTTTTCTTTTATTTGAGTCTTCTTGTGCAAAATGACTAATTTGGAAATGTTTTATGTAATGACACATGTATAACCTGTATCCGAGGGGGGAGGGTAGGGAGGGAAAGATAAAATTTGGAACTCAAAACTTTAAGTAAAAAAATGTTTAACAATAAAAATAAAAATAAAAACAAAGACATTGTTCTGAAAAGGGATCCATAGGCATCACCAGACTGCCAAAGAAGTACATGACACATGAAAAGGTTAAGAACTACTGGGTGAGGTTATCATTCAAGTTCCTTCTAGCTCTAAGAGCCAGAGTCTCCTGTGACTGGGTAATGTACTGAAGAAAGTGAGAGAAGGGAAAGAGCAACAAGAGCCTGAATAATCAGGTAAGGCAGATATTAGGCAAGCTCCATATGGAGCCCGTGACTCTGGGCTAGGCCATTTATGGAATAAAATAAAGATAGGATCTCTGTCTTCTAGACTACCAAGGCAAAAGGAAAATAACTTGCTTTTGATAGTCATGGAATCACTGATTTATTTACAGTTAGAAAGGCCCCAGAGATCTTCCAGTACAACTTCCTCATTTTGTAAATGAGGAAACCGAGGCCCCGAGAACTTAAGGACCTTGTCCCTTAGTCAGAGGATTTGCAGCCAGAGGTGACCTACTTTTACATATAACCTCCATATAACTATACTACAAGGAAGCTATGCATTCTACTGTTGATTTACATATTCATCTATTTGAGGGTAGTGAATGGAGTAGATGATTGTTAGAACTCCCTTCCACCTCCTATGAAGTCTTTTAAAAATCTCCAGGTGAAAGGTGTTGTCTAATCTTAAGTACAACTATTACCCAAGCACAACTTCTGGAAACTGAGCAGATGTAGGGAGCCAATTGCAGAAGGCAGCCCTCAGAGGCCAACCTAGACATTACACTTGTAGATCCTGCTGACTCAGCAATGGGTATTTACAGAGTGTAAATAGAAATCAAATGTCAGTGACTCAGCTGTCCAAGGTGAATGCTTCCTGATGCTCTGGGCTTCCTGGGTGAAGTGAGAAAGACAGTGAAGAGCCAGGAAGAGTCAGGTGTCAGGAGAAGGCCCTGCTAGCCGTCTCTTTTGTCTCTCTGTGGCTGTAAATATTACCCTATAGTGGCCCTGCACATCTTTGGTCTAATATTTATTCCTCAGTTGACAAAAAGTAAGGGACCCTTTTCTGATATTTTGATGGGAGAATGGGGGAAAAGGAGAAAAGTAGAGGATGCTGAGATTTCTAGCTATTCCACTATAGTTATAAAAAGTTATGATTATTTTGTCTTTCTGTGGTGGCATTAACTTACTATGGTTGTCTCTATATCCTTAGCATTCTGTCTTTTTTTTTTTTAAGAAAACTTTCACTTTCTTTGACTCATATGGTTGAAAGTCTTAATGGCAGTTTCCTTTTGAAATTCCCAAGAGCCACAGGGAAGGAGCAATTCAACCAAACACGGCAACAGTTAAATCTTTAAGAGTGTCATTTCCTATTAGAAGGAATATCAGTGTTTCTAGCATGTTGATTGAAAGGAAAAAAAGGAATATATGGAGGTGAATGAAAAAGCTTTTCAATTTTTTATCTTAGGTGTGGAAAATTAATTAGGGAACACATTTGTTGTAGGAATTAGATTTTCCTCCATCAAAAAGAATTTGAAATGGTGAGAGTGGATTTTCCTTATTTCTCCAGCCCTTGGAAGATCTAATGAATATTTGGTCATCAGGATGAACCATAGAATGTCAGAACTGACAGATATTGAAATGGGAGAGAGGAGCTCACGCATTTCAAAGATAAATTTCCAAACTTGGACCTAAATGACCTCTCCTTAAGGGTTGCTTAGGAGGTGGTGATAGGATATATGGCACTGGAGCATACTCCCCTCAAGGAATGCTTGAGAGAAGCTTCATATTTTCGAGATGGCCCCTGGGAGAGGTTGGGCTATCTCTTTGAAATACTGTGTGCTTTTCAGAGTGGGGCTGACCTGTTCTCTATATCTATCTGGTCTAAGTCTGAATGGAGTAAAGAATGAGTGGAGTATGGAAGCTCATTTTTTTCTCCATTCCTAGAACAGATCACTTCAAAAGAGAGGAAGGCAGGGATAAACAACGTCTTTATAGATGAAAGAATAAATCTTCCTGATTTTCCAGGGAACATTAGATAGCAGCATTTCTGAAGCTATGCTGTTCTGAGACCATGAAGCTAGTCCACACTGACCCTAAAACAGCTAAATATTCCATATATCTGATTTCATTGTGTCTATAAAGATATGGCCAATGCTAGATAGAAACAACTCTCCCTCCCTCTCTATCTTTCCCTCTGTGTCCCTTTCTGTTTCTGTCTTTATGTGTGTTTCTATGTGTGTATGTATGTATGTAAGGGTGAAGTCAAAACCCCATCTTAGCTTTGATACCTTAATAAAAAGAGAGTTAATCTCAATCAATTAATCAAACACAGACCTTAGGCTAAGTGTGAAAAGTCTTTGAAAGCCATTTTACAAAGTAAAATGATACCAGACCAAAAGCCTGTTCCAATTGGCTGAAGGAAATCATCACATCCTCTGGGTCTTGTATAAAGCATTGAAGGAGAGACCTTAGCCTCAGCTTTGGCTTAGGTTTTCTTCCTTGGACCTCCTTCTCTTACAAGCCTCTCTTAAACTCTTGTGAACTTTGAAGGGTCTGGAGGATGTTGTACTTCTTATCTTCCCAAAAATGTCCTAGCAGAATCACCAAATTAGCTAACACCAGTGTCTGCATTGGGAGCTAAGAACAAACTGAATGTGTATTCATGGATCCACAAGGATCCCAAAGAAACAACTATACCACATCTAGAGAGAACTTCTTGAGCACCATACAAATGAAAGAAAAGAACTTCCAGCAACTAGGAACTGTTACCCCTTTGCCACATTCTCTCTCTGTCTCTCTGTCTCTTTCTGTCTCTCTCTGTCTCTCTCTCTCTCTCATTACATTACATAGAGTTTATCTTCAGTCAAACCTGTGCAGAGCACAATGGGCTTCCCCACCTTAATATGAAATTCCTTGTAAAGTTGGGTGGGGTCTGAACAAGATTGAGGAGAAAGCTAATTCAATCTCATTATCAGCAATATCCATTAGAAACTGAACAATCTGTAGGCTTCTGAAAAAATCCTGGTCCTAATTTAATAATTGATTATTAATGAGGGAAAAATAATAATTTTTCTCAAAACATAATCACTTCCATTAGGTAAGAGCACTTCTTGATTGAATAAATCAACCAGGACCTAGTATGAAATGGATATGCGTACCTCCTGAAATCAATCAAAGACATTTCCAAGACACTTGCTCATGCCCTAAGGATTTGTATGAAAAGGAAGAAGCTATCTCAGAACCAGAAAGAGACCTGAGGAATGGAAGCAGAAAGACCAGGAGCATACAGAAATGAGCCAAGAACCAGTAGCCCCCAAACAACCAATGAAAAGACAAAGAGAAGGTAGGATTGAACTGTGGTAAAGAAGAGGGATATTGATGAGGGTCATCAGGTATCTCAAAGCAAAAGACCCAAGATGATACTACCAACATCCACTAAAACTCAGGGACTGAGGAAAGTCCCCCCAAAAGTCTATTCTTTTCCCAACTCACCCAACTGATGCCTCTCTCCAAAGACTATAATATAATCTGCTGTTTTATTACCCAATCATTTCCAGTAACCCAAATTTTGCCTCAGCCAAAAAAGGCGAAGGGTTAACTAGAGATAGATGTAATTTTAAGCAGTGAATCCAATCTCTGTGTAAATGTTAGGAATTTTCCTAGCTGAAGGCTCAGAGTAATTGTGTTAGAACTCATAGCTTTTCATCTAAAACTACCTAAAGCCACAGAGAGAATCACATAGATTTTAGAGGCCATTATGCTATATTGCTCTAGGTATATAACAAACTAATTATGACAAGGGGTGTGTGTGTGTGTGTGTGAGTGTGTGTGTGTATTTGCATATCCACTAAAATGTTCCTCTAGTGCCTGATTGTGCTGTGACACACCTGGATTCTCAAAGGCTAAGCCACTTGTCATGCAAGCCCTGGCAGGTCCTACAAAACTAAAAATATTTCAATGAGATGACACCCAAGGCCCGGGGACAAACCAAATGTCTTTTGTATTGAGGGTCTGCCTAGATAAGTTCAGAGAAGTTTGTCATTAGGTTGGGAGCGGGACAATGATTTTTTTTTTTTTGGTGGCCACAGCTACTCCTGAAGTCTATCTCCTAGATTGTAGAGGGATTGTGATATGCACTGGGGAAGAGAGCATCCATAACAATACAATTACCAATCCTTGAAGGATTGAAGAAAAAAAATATATAATATCTGTAATCAGTATATTATTTGGAGCTTAATTCTTGATGTGACAGACTGAGTTTGACTTGGGGGCCTTTCTTTCCCCTGCCCCTTTACAGAGAGCATTAGTAACCCTCCTTACTAGTACATCTCACCTTCCTTTGGCATGTTCACAAGATATTCCAAAAGTTTAGTGAAGCTTTAAACTTCAATAATTTCATAAGCATAGATGCTACAAACTTGCAAAAACATTTGAAAGGCTAATTATTGAAGATTTAAAATACTGATTTTAAAGTTAAATTCAGTATAGCCACCACTGATACAGTTTAGGGGTACAGGGATCCCAAAACTATTGAAGTACAGGGCAGAATCATCTGGAAAGAATTTGCAGACTCAAGCAGTCTTCCAGTCAAATGGCAAAAGTTTATTATAATGCTAATAAAGCAGGCAGAACTCTTTAGGGAACTTGCAACTTAATAGGGGAGGGGGAGAATGCTAAAGCTTATATAGAAAAAGTACAGTAAGGAGTGCCAAGTGTGCCAATTAGGTGGTGTGAGGTGGGATCAAAGAGTGATCAGCTCCTAAAGGAACATACAGTTTCTGTACCTTGGGCACAGGTGTCATTCACTACTGGAAACCCTGGGGATGGGGTGGGGACGGGGGGGAATGTGTTTTTGGTTTGTTACATCTGTAACAAGATAGCCTCGGGAGCTGACATCTATAGCTTGACCTCTGGATTGTATATGGTAACTATGGGAATCAGTACATGATAGTCCTGCTGGCACAAGATAACTCTGTTCATATAGGGAAAATTCTAGAGAGGTCAGCTTGTTCTTTTAACAGGGAGAGATAGTTTGCCTCACTGGGGCCCACTCATGAGCCAGAGATATGGTCTTTGGGCTGGGGAGAGATATGGTCCTAGGGCTGGGGTTCAAGCACCCCATCACAATCTCATCCTATACATTGCTCTAGTTGATTTTTGAACTTTTTACAAAGTTTATCAGCAGCTACTCAGTGCATTTGTAATCTTATCCTTAAGATTATCCAAATAGCGATGTTTTGATGCATACATGACAATTTTGGCTTGACCCCACAAGAAAACAATCTATTGGAATCAGATCATGTGATTGAGGTGGTCAAGCAAGAGGACCTTCTCTACTTATCTGCTGGTCTGAGAAAGTGTCTTATAGAAACTGACACATGTGTAAAGTATAATGACAGGGTGCCCCATCTAATTAAAATTAAAATTTTATTATTCAAAATTCACAAAACTAAGTAGAAAAATTTAAACATTCAAATGAATGGGTTTTTCTTAAACATACATTTATAGCATTTATATTTCTGAAGTTATTAAAGCTTAAAACTGCACTAAGATTTTTGAGACATCCTGTTTAGTTTGATTATTCTCAATATTATCAGAGAAGTCCAGGTTACTATTCAGTTCATGTACCAATCAGTCTATTCCTCTGGGAGTCTTTGGATGTTGTGGACTGTAGGCTTTTTCCTAGGTCTGAATGAGGCTGGTCACTGCCACCTTCTCTTACTGAGGCCTGAAATCCTGCACCCTCTACCTTGCCCCTCTTTTTTTCCCTCCCCCTATCAATTCTCTGTTTCTTTCTATCATTTGATACTGTCCAAAGTTTCCATGTGAAGTTGAGTTGGTGATAGAACAAAAGCTACATGAGTGTGACGATGAACATAAGGAAAGTTCATGACTTATCCTGGAGTCAATGGAGAGGAAAGGGGCTTACCCTACTCCTCTTGGTACATTCTAGTACATGCCTACTACATTCTCTAGTTAAGAAGTTGCAGCCCTTGCAAAGTACACCAGGGTGCCATCTTCCTGCAATACAGCATGCTGCCATGTGCAAGCCCACATTGTTTCAGTGTACACTGATGACATCCTTGATTATCATCCTCTGGGCATTGTAAGTCAGCCTGATTACTGGTCAGATCATCTAGGCATGACTGCAGTGACTTGTTGCCGTTTCTGAATACCTAAGCAGTATCCATCATCTGCAGAAAAACAAGTGGCAGCTGTACAGGCCTACAACATCAATTCTGGATTCCATAGATGTCTTAGAATGAATGCAGGTATCCTTGGTTCCTACAGGTGGCCTTTGGTCCCTTGAGATTTCCAAAGATGGAGCAGTGGAATGGAAAGGAGTGGCATTCATATTTAGTGCCCCCTTTCTGGGGGAAACCTCCCCCTTCTCCTAGGACAAAGATGTTTTAGCATCCTTTCCTATTCCTAATAAGGATAGTGTCAGTGTCTTCTTCACTTCTGAATTTATATCTGAATCCTCCCTCCATGGGTTGTCATCTGGTGGTAACTACCCAACTACAATGGACAGATGGGGCTTTCATGAGGCCTCATACTTCTATATTCCTGTTTGCCAAGAAATTTGATTAGCTTCCCCATGGTCAATAAGTGCTTTCAATGCATCATGTTTGCAGAGTTCTGGCCACTTTCTGTTATCATTTTATAGATTTCTAGTCTGCCTAATTGATAAATTTCCCAGTGTGGAGTAGCTCTTTGCCACTCCATATTGCCATTCTATTATCTTGTGTTTTCTAGGGATATCATGACCTTATGGCAGGATTCTATCTCTTGGCTGCGACAGAGAACTTTAGCCTTATGTCATTGTCCACTCCTTTCAGTGTTTTTCTGATACCAATGAGATAGTTAGATGGTAGACTCCCCTTAATTGGTCTTGAGATTGAATAACACACTTGTTATTAGTCAAAGATGTTAGAGCTAAAAGGTACTTTAGAGATCACCTAGGCTAACTTCTTCATTTTACAGGTAAGGAAACTGAGGCCCAGAGAGGCTTAACGATTTGCCCAAGGTTATACAGGTAATAGGTGGCATAGCAAGGTTTCAAACTCGGGGTCTATGACTCCAAGTTCAGTACTTCTTCCACAATACATCCTGTCTCAGCTCCATTCCCGGACACCCCAAACCACAGATCTATGGGCAGCTCAAGCTCTTGCCCAAAGACTAACATATGCCCATTTAAATCATTAGTGTAATTCATGGGGGCATTGTGTACATGATCTTCACTCTGGTGCCATTATTATCTCCATTTTACAGTTAAGGCAAACAGAGGTGAAGTGACTCAGCTGCTAAGGGTCTAGCGTCAGATTTTAACTCAGGTCTTCCTGATTCCAGGTGCAGCACTCTTCACAGCACCACCTAGTTGCCTTTATCTCCTAGAGACAAGATGACAACAGACACTAGCTCCAAAGTTCACTGCTATCTATGCTTTCCACATGAGTTCAAGTTAAGTCAACAAAACATTTATTAAGTACTTACTATGTTCCAGGCGCTGTGTTAAATGATGGGGATACAAATACAAACTAAAAAGAAAGATAGTGCCTGCCCTCAAGGAGCTTACTTTTAATAGAGGAAGACAACACATAAAAGGGAACTGAAAAGCAGGGTGGGGAGGGAAGGAGAAGGTACCTAGGTTGGCGCATGGTGGAGAAAGTATGGGGAGCAAGGAATGGAGCCCAGAGAGGAATGAAGTGCTGGCTTCAGTACTTTCCTTATAATGCAGGTTCTGGGAGGAACGATCAATCAGAGGAAAGGCCGAATTGGTGAGGGTGGTGGGTGTGGTAGTGAATGTCTAACATCAGAAGGAGGAAGATGGAATGAAGGTGTTTGGGTTGGTAGCACTGAGCACAGGTGTATACTTGTACACATCCTCTGCTACAGAGGGCAAATAGAACTTGTTCTGCACCAAATATAGAGATTTTTCTCAGCCCAGTATTCAACATCATAGATGAAAACTTTCAGAGCAATGGGTTAGGAGCTTTTGGTCAGCACCAACTGCCTTCTTGTACCATATGAACAATCAGTTATAGTCTGATACAACACCCCGTGGCAGAGGCCCAACTTCTGCCGCTCCCTCAACATCACGTGTCCTCAGGGGACTGAAATCTGAGCTTCTGAAGGTCATGTCTTTTTCTCTTCAACAAAATTACTGCTCCTGGGTATTCATTCATCCTTCACCCAAACTTGCAGCTAGTAATTCATCTTCAAACTGGGTAAGGAAGGAATGGTTCAATGCTACACAATTGACTTTGGCCAATGGCGCACTCTCTCCAGACAGTTCCAGACTCTCAGCTGCCCTTCCCTCCTTGGAAGAAAGGGCCCTCTTCCCTTTGTTTAACATATTGCCCTTACTCGTTTCATGGGAATCACCATGGCTTCTGTTGCATGGTGCCAGTGCATCTGCATTGATATCAGTTCTTCTGAATTAATACTATACACTAAAATAACTCTCAACACTGCTTCCCATCTCTGGCTGTGGCATCCAATTTAGTTCTTGTAATACCACAGATTTTCTTAATCTGGGGTCTGTGAACTAGTCTTTATTTTTTTAAAATTATAGCCGGATTTCTATATAATCAGTTTCCTTTGTAATCAATTATCATCATCATAATGGCTAGCATATACAAATATTATCTTGTTTGATCTTGACATCAACCTGGGAGGTAGGTGCTATTATTATTCCCATTTCACAGTTGAAGAAACTGAGGCAAACTGAGATTACATAACTTGTCCAAAGTTACTGAGCTAGTAAATATCTGAGACCAAATCTGAACTCAAGTATTCCTGACTTCAGGCCCAGTACTCTATCCACCGTACCATCTAACTGCTTCTAACATGTAATACCTAATCATACACATTTTACTTTATGCATTTAAGAACATTATTCTGAGGAAAGGGTCCCTTGGCTTCACTAGACTGTCAAAGGGGACCATGACATAAAAAAAGGGTAAGAACCCCTGCCATAGGTCAATAGGTTGCTATCTGTCCATATCTGAAATTGAACTTCCATATACATCATCTCAAAACTTTTTGGTGAAAACCTTTTTCAACTCATGGATAGGCTAATGGATCTCACTTTTAGTGATTCCCCCACTGGCAAATGTGACTGGCAAGGGATTGAGCAGATAAACAAAGGACACAGAACTACATCTGTGAATCAGTTCACCAAGTATTTTTTTTCTTTTTTCTTTTTAAATTTATTTAGTATTATATTTTCCCCCAATCACATGTAAAAATAATTTTTAAGATTCGTTTTAAAAGCTTTGAGCTCCAGATTCTCTTCCTTCCTCCCTCCCCACCACCCCCATTAAGAAGGCAAGCAATTCTATATAAGTTACACATGTGTAGTCATGCAAAACATTTTCATACTAGTCATGTTGTAAAAGAAAACATAGACAAAAAAACTCAAGAAAAATAAAGAAAGTTAAAAAAGTATGCTTCAATCTGTATTCAGACACCATCAATTCTTTCTCTGGGGATGGATAGCATTTTTCATTGTAAATCCTTCAGTTGTCTTGGTTCATTATATTGCTAAGAATGTCATTCACAGTTAATCATCTTACAATATTACTGTTACTTTGTGTACAATACATTTCACTTTACATCAGCTCATGTAAGTCTTTCCAGGTTTTTCTGAGGCATCCTACTCATCATTTCTTATAGCACAATAGAATTGCATCACAATCACATAGTAAATTTGTTTAGTCATTCCCCAATTGATGGACATCCCCTTAATTTCCAATTCTTTGCCACCATAGAAGAGCTACTATGAATATTTTTGTACATATAGGTCCTTTTCTTTTTCCTTTTTTTTTAATCTTTTTTTTTGGATATAGACCTAGTAGTGATATTGCTTGGGCATAGCTACAAATTTCTCGAAAGAATGGTTGAATCAGTTCACAACTCCACTAACAGTGCATTAATGTCTCATTTTCCCCACATACTCTCCAACATTGGTAATTTTCCTCTTCTGTCCTATTAGCTAATCTAATAGGTATGAGGTAGTACCTCAAAATTGTTTTAATTTGCATTTCTCCAATCAATAGTGATTTAAAACAATTTTCATATGACTATAGATAGCTTTGATTACTTTATTTGAAAATCATTCATATCTTTTGATCATTTATCAATTGGAGAATGGCTCTTATTTTTACAAATTTGACTCAATTCTCATTTGAGAAATGAGGACTTCATTACAGAAACTTGCTTCAAAATTTTTTTTCACAGTCACAATTGCTAAATGTATTTTTCTCCATCCTATTTCCCCTCATTTATTCTATTCTCTCTTTCTTTTCAACCTGTCCCTCCTCAAAAGTGTTTTGTTTCCAACTACCCCCTCTCCCAATCTGCCCTCTCTTCTATCACCTCTCCTCTTCTCTTATCCTCTTCCCCTCCTATTTTCCTGTAGGGAAAGATAGATTTCTATACCCAATTGAGTGTATTATATTATTCCCTCTTTGAGCCAATTCTGATGACAGTAAGGTTCATTCATTCCCTCTTATCTCCCCCATATTCCCTTCCATTGTAAAAGTTTTTTCTTGCCACTTTTATGTGAGATAATTTACCCCATTCTATCTCCCCCTTTCCCTTTCTCACAGTGTATTCCTCTCTCACCCCTTAATTTTATTTTTTTAGATATCATCCCTTCATATTCAACTCACACCTGTGCCCTCAGTCTATATATATTCCTTCTAACTGCCCTAATAATGAGAAAGTTCTTATGAGTTACAAGTATCATCTTCCCATGTAGGAATATAAACAGTTTCACCTTATTCAGTCTCTTGTAATTTCCCTTTCCTGTTTACCTTTTTGTGCTTCTCTTGAGTCTTGTTTTTGAAAGTCAAATTTTTTTGTTCAGCTCTGGTCTTTTCATCAAGAATGTTTCAAAGTCTTCTATTTCATTGAAAATCCATTTTTTTTTCACCTGAAGGATTATACTCAGTTTTTCTGGGTAGGTGATTCTTGGTTGTGATCCTAGCTACTTTGCCCTCCAGAATATCATATTCCAAGCTCTCTGATCCTTAAATGTAGAAGCTGCTAAAACTTGTGTTATCCTGACTGTGCCTCCAAGATACTTGAATTGTTTCTTTCTGGTTACTTGCAATATTTTCTCCTTAACCTGGGAGCTCTGGAATTTGGCTATAATATTCCTGGGACTTTTCATTTTGGCATCTCTTTCAGGAGGTGATCAGTGAATTCTTTCTATTTCTATTTTATTTTCTGGTCCTAGAATATCAGGGCAGTTTTCCTTGATAATTTCTTGAAAGATAATGTCTAGGCTCTTTTTTTGATCATGACTTTTAGGTGTTCCAATAATTTTAAAATTATCTCTCCTAGATCTATTTTCCAGATCAGTTGTTTTTCCAATGAGATATTTCATATTGTCTTCTATTTCTTCATTCTTTTGGTTTTGTTTTGTTGTTTCTTGATTTCTTATAAAGTCATTAGCTTCCATTTGTTCAAATCTAATTTTTAAAGAATTATTTTCTGGGCGGCACAAGTGGATAGAGCACCAGTTCTGGAGTCAGGAGGACCTGAGGTCAAATCTATTCTCAGACACATAACACTTACTAGCTGTATTGACTCTGGGCAAGTCACTTAACCCTAATTGCCTCACCAAAAAAAAAAAAAAGAATTATTTTCTTCAGTGAGCTTTTGTACCTCCTTCTCCATCTGGCCAATTCTACTTTTTAAAGGAATTTTTTTTTCTTCAGTGAATTTTCATGCCTCTTTTTCCATTTGGTCGATTCTGCTTTTTAAGGCATTCCTCTTTTCATTGGCTTTTTAAATCTCTTTTACCATTTGGTCTAGTCTGTTTTTTAAGGTGTTATTTTCTTCAGTATTTTTTTGTGTCTTCTTTACCAAGCTGTTGACTCTTTTTCATGATTTTCTTGCATCACTCTTATTTCACTTTCCAATTTTCCTCTACCACTCTTACTTGATTTCCAAAATCCTTTTTGAGCTCTTCCATGGCCTGAGACCAATTCATATTTTTTGGAGGCTTTGGATATAGGAGCTTTGATTTTGTTATCTTCTTCTGAGTGTGTGTTTTCATCTTCCTTGTCACCATAGTAACTTTCTATGGTCAGAATTTTTTCTGTTGCTCATTTTCCCAGCCTATTTCTTGATTTTTAACTCTTTGTTAAAGTGAGTCTCTGCTTCCAGGTTGGTAGATGGACTCTCCCAAGCTTCAGGGGTTTTGTGTAGCTATTTTCAGAGAGACTTCTAGAGACCTGTAAGTTTTCAGTTCTTTCAAGGTGGTATGATCTAAGGAGAGGTGTGTTTACTACTCTCCTGGACTGTGCTCTGGTCTGTGAGTGACCATAAGTACTCTTTTCTGCCCTGAAACTGTGACAAGGGTGCCCCCTCTACTGCTACTGCAAGATCTGTTATACTGATGTTCCTCCTCACCCTAGGACTGCCACCCAGGACTGCAACCTGGATCTGAGTATGGGCACAGCAACATAGTCCTGCCTCAGTGCTAGCTAAGAGACCCTTGTAATCTCCTCCTGACCAGTTGTTCAACTCCCTTACCATCTGTGGACTTAGAGTTCTGGAAGCAGCAGCAGCTGCTGCTGCTGATTCAGTGGCTCTGAAGGCTTGCTCCTGGTTTGCTGGTGCTGTGTTTGTGCTGGCATGGCCTGCACTGAACCATGCTCCACTTTCCCCCAGGTGTGACAGACCTTTCCTGACAAAACTTCCAGTCTTTGGCTGGAAAATTATCTTGCCCTGTGCTTTTGTGGGTTCTGCTGTTCTAGGAACTGTTTTATGAAATTATTAGAGGTTTTCAGAGAGATTTGGTGGAGAACTCAGACAAGTTGCTGACTTTTCTCTTTTCTGCCGTCTTGGCTCTGCCTACGTCACCAAATCTTTAAAGGTCTGATTAGATTTTTTTTTTAATCTCAGTGATCTCTGCAAGATTCCAGGAAATCCAGGCCATAATATCCCTTTCTGCTTTGGTGTATAGAGTTCTTTTCTATTGTTGAGAAGCTTTGTGATGATGGCATAACACTCATCAAACTTCAGAAACATTTTCAGCTTAGGCACCTATAACTTCACCAATGCAGTTCATTATCTAGAGTTCCCCTGATTGCTTAAGTCTGTAAGAGTATGGTTCCAATCCAGTAATCCAATAAACATGTATTTAAATGTCCCTATGTTCTAGGGACTGTGCTAAACACTGGGGATATCTTTAATAAAAGGAAAGATAATCCCTGCCCTCAAAGAGTTTATAATCTAATGAAGGGAAGGGAAAGACAACATACAAAAGGAGACAGGAAAGCAAGTAATGGAGGAATGGGAGGGGGAAGAGGGAGATAGAACATGACTTGAGGGCATCTTGTTCCTTGAAGTTGAAACCAGGCAGAGCAATAGATGCAAAGTGGAGTGAGCTGAGTCCAGTGTCTGCCCTCCATAAAAGAAAGCATTGGGAGGAATTTGGTATGCCACCCTCCAGCTCTCCAATCAGAGGGGAGAGACTTGAGTTAGCAGCATGGCATGAGATTAGAAGTGATGAGATTATCCTGGGAAGGACATCATGTTTTGTGAAGTTGACTGTGTTGCGTGCTCCATAGTCACTTCATCTTTAATTAGTGTTCTCTGTAGTAGTCTTTCCAATGTTTGCATATACCTGGAGAATCTTTCTCTCTCTCCCCTTTGGAAGTGATTAAGAATATAACATAAACAGTATACCTTGCCACCAAGTTGGCTATCCTGCATCTGAAGACATTTGAAAACTGTAATTTTCAATCTGTTGTCAAGGTATATAGAGTGCTCAAGGTTGATTCCCTGAAGTACTGTAATAATCAACTGTGTAAGAGGGGATAATCATGGGAGTACCTGTTCAATTTGATGAAGTCTCAGATGAAAATTATGAGATTATAGGGTTTAGGCCTTAATCTGAAAGGCATTTCCCATTGAGGGCCACTAGGTATGCACCCTGGCATCTTGCTGAGATGGCATAGGGAACTTTTCTCATTGTTTTCCAGTGACTGTTTCCAAGATGATTGTCAACTAAGGTGAGTAAACTGTTTGAGTTTCTCTCTCTCTCTCTCTCTCTCTCCCTCTCTCTCTCTCTCTCTCTCTCTCTCTCTTTCTCTTCCTCCTTCCCTCCCTCTCCCTCTCCCTCTCTCTTTTCTCCTCTCTCCATCTCCCCTTTCTTTTCTCCTTCCCACCCTCCCCCAACTTCTAGAGCACAATGGAGCAGACTTTTATCTCCTTCTGGAGGAAGGAGAAGGGATTTTTCATTCCCTACCTCTGCCAGAAGCAGTAATTGTGACTCAGAGCAAAAACAGATAGCAGTGACTGACGTGTTTTATGTAGCCTGAGAAAGGAATTCAGGACAATGTTCCTAAGCCTCAACCTCCTCTGTTGAGAAGGGGAGATTTAAAGTTTCCTAGCATCATAATACTTTCTAGCCAAAGAAGGGAGAGTTCCTAGGCAACACTAGTTTTAGGGATTGTCTTATGAAAACTCCACATTTAAGAATTCCTCTGGGTTAAAGAATTTCTTTACTAGAATCTTCAGAAACGATTCAATGATGCAGCATACTCCTTTGAAAAGGAAAAGAGTTGTTCATATCATAGTTGTGGAGAAGCTTCTTACTTGGACTGATTTACTTGTACAGAGCAGGTTCAGCAAAAAGAGTTCACAGCCCCTAAAATTTGCTTTCAGAGGGAATATCTAAACTGGTTTGAATTTGGTCAAAGGGCCACACTTGAGGACTTAGAAAGCCACGTGTGGCCTCTGGGCCACAGGTTCCCCACCCCTGATTTATACCATAGTGTGGTTCTATTGTGTGGAGGAAACTGATGAACTATTTGGATACTTCATGTTTCGATATCTGTTTATGGGATCCTGTGAACCTTTGCAATTTCTGTCAAATGAAATAATGGCTGTCCTATAACTATATTGTATCTTGGGTGCCTTATAAGAGTTTGAAACCCTGTTTTCCATATCAGGTAAATCTAGATACGAGGTATACCTAAATTTTAAAGTAAGGGCAGACTTCTTCAGTGACATCTTTCTCTCCTTGGTTAAACTAAAATTGTACTTTGCTCCTCATTTGAAAGATCATTTACTCTTGTATGTTTTATTATATATGTATATACATATATACATACTTCTCAAGATTTCTTTTACTATTTGTTTGTACAGATGTATTTGCTTACTATCTGTTGTTGTTATTCATCCTTCATTCTTAAAGATGACCAATGACATCATAAGAGTGATGTCTTGACTTGCACGTGAATTAGATTTAAGTGAGGCAGAACTGCTCAAATTTGTCAGCCTCACTCTCTGCCCCAGAGTCATTGAAGTACAGTGGCAAGACAAAAATCAGGATGACTGGCAATGGACCAGGATACAGTGGATGACCTTGGCCTTTCTAAATTAAGTTCTTTCCCAGATCTCATTTTGTCTGAGGCAATGCCCATTCAATGACTAAAAGCTAAGTAAGAATTGAGACAAAAGATGGCCTACTATGCCATCATAAAAGTATCAATCTGAAGAAGACCCTCAGACTTTCTGACCAGAACAGAAATATTTACATTCATTCTAAGCCATCAGAACATAAACAGTGAGCAACAGAGACTTGGGCTAGGAGCTATTATTGGCCATTCAGTGAAAAATGGAGCTACTTCACTGCTCACTATCTAAGATTGTTTCTTTGTGCACCAAGTGATGGGTAAGAGTAAACTATGCTGACAATAAGCTAAGTGTTACTCTTCCCTTTAGTGTGATCAGGGAAAGTGGTGTTAATTTTGGGCCCCCAAAGAATCATACATCTAGACTACTGGTGTGAAAGAGAGCTATAATTCCAGCCCAACATCCCTCTTGGAGATGGGGGAGTGAAGGAGTGATTGCTCAGCCTCAGTTTTTCTGGATCCTGTCTGCCCCTTTCCCTTGAGGCTCCTGGCAGTACGGCAAGGCCCTCTTCTTCCTTCCCACAAAGATGGACACTATTTCCTTTTGGAGATGTGGGATGGACTTTCCAGATCCCAAATCAGATATTTATCTATATATGCAACATGCAAACTAGCTGTTTTACATTTCATATTAGAAAGCCCGAGATATACCTACATCATCTGACTTATATTACATGTGGGTTGGGACAATAAGTCATCATACCTGTGGAGTATTCTAACTGGGACTCAAAGACTTCCTTTTCAAGTAAGTAGACGGACCTCCCTAAGCAATGACAAAACTGTCCATAGTGGGGCCTGTTGGGTTGTACTATTTGACTGACATCCTTTCCCAAAGTCTGAGCCCATGACTCTGTTGACATTGAGTATTGACTGAAAAAGAGAGTGTTCTACTCCCCAGTCATACCCTTAAATTTTCCATAGTCCAAGAGTCTTCATCTTGTTTAGCCAGTTCTGGCTTGAGATAGCATAATACCTACTGTTCAAGTCTCCTGTTTTCTGGGATCCTGTCTGGGGACTTGAGAATGTTTCATGGCAGCTCACGCAATAAAATAACTAAGTGGTCTTCTCTCCTGAACACCTTCCTTAGTGTCTTACACTTTCCATAAGGAATCCACAGTAGAAAAATTCTTTTAATGGTACTCTCATCATAGTTCAGTGGCATTTCCAGAATCAAAAGTACTTGGCGAGGAGCCATCCCCGCTGCTGTGTACAAGAACACCAATAACTGGAAAATTATAATGGCTCTTCACCACCAACAAAAAGGTAGTAATAATAGTTAACATTGATACAGTGCTTTAAGGTTCTAAAGCACTTTATATATATTGTTTTATTTGATCTTCACAACAACACTGTGAGTCAGTATATGTTACTATTATTCTCATTTTACAGTTGGGAAAACTGATACAGATAAAGGTTAAGTGACTTGCCCAGGGTCAAACAGATAGGAAATGTCTGAGGTAAGATTTGAAGTCAGGTCTTCCTGATTTCCAGTGCTCTATCTACTGTGCTACCTAGCTGCCAACTATGCACTGTTTCTCCATAATTGTGCCTACGTTAGTTTCTGAAAGAGTACTGTCTTAATTCAGCTACTGCTAGTATAGAAAGTCCAGGCCTCAAAAAGAAAAAGAAAAAAAAAACAAAAACAAAAACAAGATCAATGACCTTGGATGAGTCCCCTAAGCCTGTTATTCCCTGAATCTTCATGTCTCAGCTTCCTTCCTGGTGGGTTCCTAACTCTTTTTAAACACCAAGCCCAATGGTGAACTCAGGTATGTGAATGCTAACATTCTTGAGATGTCAGCTCTGTGATCTTCAGTGTTGCAGTGTCTTTGAAGCTGTGTATGTGAATCTCATCAGTGAAGTGATGAGGACCCAGGACAAGGGAGATGCAGATCTTATTAAAGAAGTCACACTTTGTCCAGAAGACAGCATAAAGGGAAAGGTCTTATCCTCTTGGAACATGCCTGTTCATATTTGCTACATATTATATTGCGAAGGAGAAGGAGAAATGGGGTGAGGGGAGGGGGAGAGAGAGATAGAGAAGAGACAAAGAGACAGAGATAGAGATAGAGATCAAGTCTACATTTACTTGATGATATGCTCTTGATGATGCTATATGGCTGTGAACCATACAGTAAATTAGCATGATCTCAACAGAATCAGAATTGTGGGAGATCCAATAAAAAGAAATACTAAGTAGTTATCGGTAGGTTACAGATCATTACCAATGACAACCTGCATACATGAAGAAGTAGTGTAAAAGATATCACCAAGAAAATTCGTAAATGGAAAAGGGGATTGGGTGGCCATGTGGGATAGCAAGAGGAGAAAATAAAAGATGAACAACCCAAGTGCTGCATTGGGACTCATGAAATCTTTTGACAGGACTAGAGGAAGGGTTTTGTTGCACTGAGTAGATCCTCTTTGGAAAATTTATGGGAGGATGTGTACAAGGATCCTACAGGATGAGGAGGTGTGGATGGGTTGCTATCTGTACCATTGAGAAGGATAGCTATATGAATAAGATCATGGATCCATTGAAGCATTATGGATTTTTTTTTTGTATAATGGTCTAGAGCAGGGGTGGGGAACCTGTGACCTCGAGGCCACATGTGGCTCTCTAGGTCCTCAAGTGCGGCCCTTTGATTGAATCCAAACTTCATAGAACAATAAGGGATTTGTTCTGTGAAGTTTGGATTCAGTATTATGCTCACTATCTCAGGTCAGAACTGGCTAAGCAAGATGAAGACTCTTGGACTATGGAAGATTTAAGGGTGTGACTGGGGAGTAGAACACTCCTTTTCAGTCAATACTCACTGTCAACAGAGTCATGAGCTCAGACTTTGGGAAAGGATGTCAGTCAAATAGTACAATCCAACAGGCTCCACTATGGACAGTTTTGTTATTGCTTAGGGAGGTACTTCTACTTACTTGAAAAGGAAGTCTTTGAGCCCCAGCTAGAATACTCCACAGATGCGATGACTTATTGTCCCAATAAGGGATAATAACAGTAAGGGATTTGTTCTGTGAAGTTTGGATTCGGTCAAAGGGCTGTGCTTGAGGACCTAGAGGGCCACATGTGGCCTCGAGTACACAGATTCCCCACCCTTGCTCTAGAGCTATGTGTACGTTGTATGTAGGAAACTTCTGGCGTGAAATTTACCTCCATGATGCTGATGGGAAACTCCTCCTAAACTTAGTCACAGAGAGATGCTTTGGAGCACTGAGAGAGGTTAAGTGACTTGCCCAATGTCACACTATCAGCATGTGTCAGGGATGGGACTTGAAACTAGGTCTTGCTGACTTTGAGGACCATTCCCCCTCACCCTAAGCCAGAGGTCAGTTGATAGAATTTTACAATTTTCATCCAGATTATTGGTGTTTCTTTTCATTGCATTGAGCCTTTCCCTTTCTGAGCCCCTGGGTCAATTATTGTCTATACTGGCCCTTGGCAATATAGCCCAGCACCATTGCTGTTAATTATCTTTGCATGTTTATGTCCTATCTCCTAGACTATACATTCAATAAGGGGAGGGACTATGTTTTACATTTCTTTGCATCTTGAACTTTTAGTGCAGGTAAGAATGAGCATATTGCAAATACCAGCAACTTCTTGAGTGACAGAGAGACATACTTAGGGTTAGTGAGAAAGATGAACTATAAAAAGTTGAGGAATGTTACTCCTTTGGGGTGAAACTGAATTTAAAGGGGAAAAAATTCTTTGTGTCTCATTTTCTCCTGTGAACAGCTGAGGTTAGTTTTTTAATGTGAAACAGCTGGCATTTCACATTTACCAAAAGGGTGGGGAGCCTGAGGGATGACAGAAAGGCGTTGAGACACAGAATGCAGTAGAAGCCAAAACAGCAATAACCCCCTGAAAAACCCAATCCCCAAGGCTATTGTGGAGGCAGCTCCTGACCTATAAGGAAGCTGGGATTGGTCCCTGGGAAGCTCCATAGATATTATTGTTTTTGCATTGACTATTTGTCTCTGTCTACTTCTCTCTATCTTTCCTCTTTCCTCTCTCCTCTTCCTCCTCCTCCCCTTCCTCCTCCTCCTCCTGTCTCTCAGTCTTTAATCTATTTGAGGTAGTGTGAGCTGGGAAAGGAATCCTCCTGAGAGCAATGGAGCACAGAACCAGTGGGAACCTGAAAGTGACTGGCCCTTTCTCATTAGGAAGAGAGCACCAAGAACTGGAGACCCTTGACACTGTCCTAAGACCTCATCAACTTTGGGGAGACCAGATCTTGATCCCTAGAGAGAGTCACCCCAGAGGATTTTTCCAGACCTCGAAGTCAAAGGACCTACACAATGAGGCTGTGGGTCTAGCCAGCTGCTGCTCATTAAAGCAGTAAGAGGTGACAGAAGAGAGGCTTTCTGAGGTTTTGCTGATCATAGTAAGGCAGAATGAACTGACATTGAATAGGTTGATTCTGTCTACATAGACCCACCCTTAAGTTGACAATGTGGTATAACAGAAAGGGGGTGGAATTTGAATTAGAAGACCTGAGTTTGATTTACAGCTTCTACACTTACTAGGTATGTATGAGAGAGCAAATCCCTTCACTACTCTGGGACTCAGTTTCTTCATCTGTATACTGGGGATGATAATGTTTGACCTACCTACCATGGAAGCTTGTTTGTGAAGATCAAATGGGAAAATGTATATAAAGTATTTTGTAAGATGACCAAATAAATGTAAACAACCATTGATACTATTATTTGCCTCACTTGGGGAATTGATTTCTCACTCCTGGATTCAATTTTTATTAAATTCATTTCAATTCAACTTAACTCTTTGACTTTTCTCTCCTTATCAGTACTGTGAGGAGAAATGAGTTACCTAGTATGGCAGAATAAATTGAGAGCTGGCATAAAGACCTGGGTTTAAGTCCAGCTTCTGCTACAGAATGTCTTTGTGACTCTGGGCAAGTCACTTAACCTCTCACTGACCCGGACAACTAAGACCATAAATTTCAGATCTGCCTTAGAGGAGGAAATTTCCTCCCTGAGAAGTTCCCTATACCAATAAAATCACAGTACTAATTAAAAAATAAATTAAAATAAAATAATAAACTAGGAGTTGGACTAGATGGTCTCTAAATTCTATAATTCTGTGGCTTTAATTCAGTTCAATCCAACAACATTAAGTCCTTACTGTGTACAGAGTATGATGTTTGATCTTAGTAATGACACAAAGAGAATAAGACAGTCATTTTAAATTTTGTGTGAATGCCTAAGCAACTATGTCAGAGTCAGACTGTGACACCTATAAATAGTAGCATCTTGTTGAATATTTAGTCTAAAATAATTAGGTTCTGATTCAACGTCAGGGCAATTAATTTCCATACAGAGGAAATGAACTTCTTTTACTGGAGAAGTTGGAGGGTAGGAGTGTGGAATGTCACATGAGCTATCATAGTTGCTTCTTCTTTGTTACAGTGGAAGGCTCACTGGGTGGATGGGTTGGGGAGTATAATTGGAAATGGATGTGATATAAAAACAAAAAATATTACTAAAACTTCAAAAAAGAAAGAAAGAAAATAATGATTATCTACAAATGGGAAATTCAATAACATGGATTTAACCAACCTTCTATGATAAATGGCATAATGTGGCTGCTTCCTTTAATGATATTGATAACAACCAATCAATACTTATGCGTCATCTCTGACTCTTGTCAATACCTGCCCATCAATTCCCCACTAGAGGATCTCCCCAACATACTTGGTGCCTTACTTGCTTTCTCCTGACAACTCCAGGATACCAGTGGAGTACATAGGCTATCCAACCACCATCCCTCATTCTTGTCATGTTGTTAACCCATCTTTTCTTTAATTATAAATATCTTTGATGGAATTAAAAAATACTTGGTCATAATTCCTTATTTGTTATGTCTTTAAGCCTATTCACACTCACCATTTGCCTCTCCATTGCCCTTTGAGACCTGAGTTTGAATTCTGATTCAGAATCCAGATGTGGTGGTTCTACTTTTCTTGATGGTGAAAAGAGTTTGTTATAAAAATATTTGCAACCTACAGAAATATCATAGCCAAATTCTGAAACCCCCAGGTTAAGGAGAAAATATTATGAGCAACAATAGTGGAGTCACAATTAGAATTACACAAGACCTAGCAGCAGCGACACTAAAAGACCACAGTTCTTGGAACATTGTATATCAAATAGCAAAAGAACTGGGGTTATGGCCAAAAAATATCATACCTAGCAAAGTTAAGTATAATCCTGAATGAAAAAAAAAGGACATTTAATGAACTGACAGACTTTCAAGATTTTGTTGCAAAAAGATCTGAACTTAATAGAAAATCTGACATAGAAGATCCAGAGAAATATAAGGTAAACATCAAAGACTAATTACAAGGGACTTAATGAGGACAAATTGTTTATTTTTTATATGTGGAAATGTAAACTGTATGTCTAAGATTGTCATTAGTAATTGGGTAGTTTGAAAGAAAGAATGAGGTAGAACTGAGTATGATGTGATTCTAAAAAGCAAAATGATGTAGGAAAAGGTAAAAAGACTAATTATCTTATACAAATGAGGTGGGAGAGGAAGAACTGATATAGAGGAATTAGATGGGGGAGGAGGGCTAGTAGTTTTAGAATCCTATTCTCATTAGGAGTGGATTAAAGAGGGAACAATACATACATACATACATACATATGTGTGTATAAAGGGGCATAAAAGTCTTCTAAATTCAGAAAGAAATAGGGAGAAGGGAGAGTTATATTTCTATAAGGGAGATATCTCCCTTATGTATCTCTATCAGGGAGAGATAGGGAATAGGATGGGGGGTATAGAAAGGTGTGTAGATTAGCAGGAATGGGATAAAGAAGGAAGAACATATATATTTAGATATATATTTGAAAATCTTCTAAATTCAGAGTGAAATAAGAGGATAAGTGGGTAGGGTAGAGCGAGAAGACAAGAAAGGAATTTCTGGAGTGGGGGGAGGTTAGGGAATAAGAGGGCAAAGTAGCAGATAGAAGTAAAGTAGAGGAATGAGAAGGGATAGGAATAGGGTAAGATGGATAGTGAGGGAAATATTAAGGAGGAAAATATACAAGTAACTATGGTTTAGAATGTGAATGGGATGAATTTACCCATAAAATGGAAACGAATAGCAGATTAAAATTTTGAATTCAACAATATAACATTTCGGGAAATGTTACAAAAATGAGAGATACATACAAACATAAAATAAAGGTCAGGAGTAGAATTTATTATGTAAAAAAGCAGGGATCTCGGACAAAGTTAAAGCTAAAATCGATTTGACAAAAGAGAAATATGGAGAATACAGAAAATTGGGGGAAACTCTCATAGACAATTGCTCAGATAGAATGTGATTGGGTTGGAATATTGTTGTGGTATAGGAGATGATAAGCTGGTGGATTTAGAAAAATATGGAAAGACTTGGACTGATGAAGGAAGATGCTATCTGCCTTCAGAGAAACAGACAAGTAGCAATAAGCATAATACAACCTTACATATATGCATTTGTGTGTATATGTGTACATATGTGTGTGTTTATGGATATATGTATATACATATATGCATATGTGCATATACACAAACATATAGTATATCTGTGCTTAACTATAGCCTTCTTGGTTGGGAGTGTAAGGGAAGAAAGGGGAAAAAATAAAGTAAAAAGTGCTCAGCAGAAGACAAAAGAAAACCTACAAGGAAGCAAAAAAAGATGGAAAACTTTGAAAATAATGTACAGTATTTATTATATAGGTTTTCTTGAAATGGAAATTTATTGCTTTATATTAAATCCTCTCATGTTCTGCTGTGTACATGGCAATTTTTTTTTGCTTTTTTTATTTTGTATATAAGTTTAAAATAAAATTTAAAACTTTAAAAAGATGAATGCTAAAAAATGAAATAAAAATATTTGCAGATCTTTTCCATTTTTCTTCTATTTGTTGTACTCCTTCTTCAAACATAGTACCATTCAAATTCCTTTTGGAAAAGATTATATAGGATTCAATGGTACTACTTTCCTCCTAGTCACTCAAGTTTCAAGCCTCCAGAGTTAGTACTTCTTATACATAGCCCATCTGCAAGTCCTGTTAAATCTATCTTTAAAAAATGTTCTTTTCACATTAATCTTCTTCCTTCCCATTACTACCACTTCTAGTTTAGTCCCTCATTACAGGTCTTTTTTCCCTCTTAACAGTAGTTTTTTTTCCAGTTACACATAAAGATAATTTTCAACATTCATTTTTGTAAAATTTTGAGTTCCAAATTTTTCTCCCTCCCTCTCCTCCTTCCTCCCCAAGACAGCAAGCAATCTGATATAGGTTATACATGTACAATCATCATTACAGATCTTGTTAAAAAAATAAAGAAAAGTTCAAACTTGAGTTCACACAAGTTTATATGCAAGGTCAAGCCAGAGTGTATACACATAAGCCTATTTATACAGGTTGATAAGATGAAGAAGGGGGCAGATTTAGGGAGGGTCTAGGTAACTGTGGATCCTCCACAAATGGCCAGCTCTTTGCTGTCACAGAAAGTCCTTCTGCTGTTTTGCAAAATAACCAGTTGTTTGGACCAATTCAACCTCCTTCCTGTGCCCCACTCCCCAAATCAAAACAGCAACCAAAAAAAGCTTGTCTCTGTGTGAAGAAGACTTAAACCTAGAAATATTCTCTCCTTTAATTAGTGTTGCATCCTGAACTGACAAATCTGCTGATGTAGAGTAATATGAAGGCTAGATAAGGAAGCCCAGACGTGAAGCTTCTGAGGTATCTTTGAAACCTTACAGCAAAGCTTTTCTTAAGATGTGACTTTTCACAGGGTCAGCTTAGTGTTTTGCCTAGACACCCAGTAGTCTGTGAAGAATTCAAGTCCCCTGGCTGAGATGAACTACACCCTTGGGTACTGAAAGACTGGGTACTGACTGAGCCAAGGCTGGTGATCTTTAAAATATCATAGGAAAGAGAAAGGGTCTCCAGGACGAGAGAAGGGTAAATGTCGATCCAATTGTTTTAAAATGAAAAAGAACAGAGTCTGCATATTGTAATCCCATGGGCCTGACTTAGATTCCTGACAGAATTCTGTGATGTATTAAAGGAATGGCTAGTGAACATCTAGAAGAGGAAGCAGTGATCACAAAGAGCTAGCATGGGTTCATTAAGAACAGGTCATGCTAGAGTGATTGACCTCATTTCCCTTTTCACCTGGGTGCTCTTATTGAGAAGATACTTGATTGAAGTGTCATCGCAAAATTAATTTGCCTTTTCTGTACTTAAATTTTTAAAAAATAATTAAAATTAAATCATTAAAATAAATTAATTAAATTGTGTTTTTAATTGAATAAAATAATTAAACTATTTTAAAGTTGGAAAGGGGGTTCCCCGCTGATTCCCCTTGAAGAATGATGAAGACATGTAACTTCTGGAGAATAATGGTCTTGCCCTTTGGGAACATAAGCTCCCAAGTTAAGAATTGCTTAAGTCTAATCTCAAAATGTTGTAGAGGGAATTCCTGCTCTGGGGCAGGTTAGAGTAGGTGATCTACCTCTAAGGTTTTCTCCAACAGCTAGATTCTGTTGAGTCCCTGAAAAGGAACTATGGAACTATTCTAGCAGAGATATAAGGGTAGAAATGAACAGAGCCTACAACCTCTGGCTTGGTTACATAGCAACTGTTTGTGGTGTTCAAAATATAGGGACTCCTAAGTGTTAGCCTAGATCTAATTTCAGTGCTTCAAAGACTTCTAAAGGAATTTTGCTCCTTTCACTTGCCAGTCAAATACCCTTAAGATCAAAGATCAGCCCTCCTAGGGGAGGCAGAAAACAAGCCTGTGATGTTCACTTAAAGAATCTCATTTGTGTCACTTACACACACTCATTCCACCTCATGATGGGTGGGGAGATGCTTTCTCTGTTTCTGCCTCTTCTCCATCTCTTTTATATCTCTCTCTCTCTCTTTCTCTCCCCCCTCTCCTTTTTTTCTTCTCTCCCCTCTCTCCTCTGTCTCTTCTCCATGTCTTTCTCTCTTGCTGTTTCTTTCTCTCTTTTCCTCTTTTGTCTTTCCTCGCCCTTCTCCTCCCTCCCCTCTCCCCTCTCTTCCAGAACTGGGGCACTTGTATCAAAAACCTCTGGAGATCTTGTCCTGTGCCAAGTGGTTCGTCTCTAGGGGAAATGAGCTCAGCACTTCAGAAGAGGAGCGTTGTATCCCTGACCCAGATTTAAAGGCCAGACTGCAGGAGGACACACGGCATCTGGGAGCATGCCAAGCCCTAGGCCCAGAGATCTGGAGAGACTTCTAGGCCATGCAGGACCCTGGGGAAGGCCCCCTGCCCCACACCATTCCAAAGGGAAAAGGATCAGAACTCTTTTTGAAGAATCCTGAGACTTCCAGGGAAGGCAGTGAGAGACTTCTCAGATAAGATCAGCCTGAGAAACCTTAAGGCACCTGTATTCTGTCTCCTTTGATTTGTTTCCTGGATGTGAGCTAGCACTAAAGTTTGAAATAGTACCTTTCCTCTTTGAGTGGGAGCAGAAAGAACTGTCTCTGGCGCTAGCACTAGCCTTGTCAGTAGACCCAGTTTGAGCAGACCCTGAACAAGAACCCAGCCCTGAAACATCAAGTGTGTCTGCTTTGTTTTTTGCCTTTCGAGTCTGGAAGAGTTTTCATTATTCTTACTGAAATGCAAATATTGTGATTTCATTGGTATAGGGTAACACGTGGAAAAACTCACTTCCTCAAGCAGATAGTCACCTGATCTGTAATTTATAGTCTTAGATAGAATTCTCTCTTTTCCTTTCTTTCTTTCCTTCTTCCTTCCCTCCTTCCTTCTTTCCTTCCTTCCCTCCTTCCTTCCTTCTCTCCTTCCTTCCTTCTCTCC
>NW_020954564.1:29812214-29978618 GCF_900497805.2 Vombatus ursinus
TACACCCTCCCTGTTTGAGGTTCTTTGGGAGATGAAGAGCTACATAAAAGGGAATCCCTACCATCAAGGAGTTTTTGATCTAACAGGAATGATAAGACAGGTAGTGTGGGAGAGTGGAAAAATACTGACTTTAAAGTTAGTGGACCTAGGTTTAAATCTGGCCTTGCCTACTAACTGAGTTACCTTGGACAAATCACTTCCCTTCTCTGGACCTGTTTCCTTATTTGTAAAACAGACTAGATAGCCTCATAGGTCTCTTCCACCTCTAAAAATATGAGCTCCTGACAGGAGCAGAAGTAATGACATCACAAGACTAAAGCCTAGGAGAAATAAATGTTACAAGGCCTCACAAAAGTTCACTGGCACTTGAGGGTGGGCAGAGGGGCTGATCAGGAAGGTGGAAAAAAGCACTTGAAAAAGAAACCTGAGAACAGAAGGGACAAACAGAAACCTTCACAATTTTGCTTGGGGTTGGTCTGGCTTGTCAACATTATTACCATCACCTTAATCATTAGGGATATATTGTGGTGTTAACTCTCCCAGTGGCAACAGGGCAGGTTATATATACATATATACCATTTGTTGTGAGTGCCATCTGGTACCTGGACCCAAATGTGAGTATGAAAAATGGGTAGACTGAGCAACTCTGATAGTTTGTAATTCCACTTTAGTAGAGTGGATAAAACAGGGGAACCAAAATTACTATTTTTCTCATTTCATTTCCAATACTTAACTGAAAAGAGCATCAGATATACTAGGCTAGCTAAATCCCACTTCCTCTCAGAGGTTATCTCAGAGTTGGAAGAATGGTGGGGAGGAGAAATGGGGCTAGGAGAGGACAAGTTTGTCATCCTTTACTATCTCTTTCCAGGTTAAGACAAAAACAACCCATTCCATTTCACTTTATAATCTTTCTGGAGCTTAGTATCATAGATAAGATCATGAATTTAAAAATGGAAGGGAACTTAGAGGCCATTGAATCTCCTCGTTTTGCAAATGAGGAAACTTAGACACAGAGAGGTTAAGTGTTTGGGTTCATAGGCTTCAGAGCAGAATGAATCTTAGGTAACATCCAATCTAACCCAATCCAACCTAATCTAATTTTAAAGATGAGGAAACTGAGGTATAGAGTCCACAGGTAGTATATATACCTCACTGCTCAATTGTATATAATATCTATCTATCTATCATCTATCTATCTACCCATATATGAATATATTTATTTATGTACATATTGTATCCCCATAGAATGAAAGCTTCTTGAGTGCAGAGACTAGGTCATTTTTATCTTTGTATATCCAGCACCTAACACAGTGTCTGGCACTTAGTAGGTGTTAAACAAATGCTTGAAAATCGATACAGTAGGTTTGAACTCATTTGAACTTATGATTCCAGATACAACTACAAACTGCTGCCTCTCCTACCATGTAAAAATTCTAAACTTTTCTTTCTATATTTTTCATCCTAAATGTCTTATTTGTTCAACAGATACATAGATTAGATAGATAGATGATGGGTATAAATGTAGATATAAATATGTGTATGTACTTCATGCATATTTCAAGAGGATCCATCAATCTCCCTTTAGCAATTACAGATCTTTGTTTCATGCAGAAACTTTCATTAAGAGCACTATGCAGTTTCCCAAAGGCATTTCAACCCCCTCTTCTCCTTCTGCTTGATTTCAGGCCCAACTAATTTTCTATCCACAACATCTTCCCAAGGTATAGATTGTTGTTCAGTCATTTTTCAGTCATGTCTGACTTTTTGTGACCCCATTTGGAGTTTTCTTGGCAAAGATACTGGAAGGTTTTCCATTTCCTTCTCCAGCTCATTTTACAGAGGAGGAAACTGACACAAACAAGGTTAAGTGACTTGCCCAGGGTCACATGGCTAGAAAGTGTCTGAAGCCAGATTTGAACTTAGAAAGAGGAGTCTTCCTGACTCGAGGCCCAGCACTCTATCCACGAGCCACTTAGCTATCTGAGATGCAGATACTGATGGACTATCAATCTAACAAAATCCAGACTACAGTAATTTTCACATCCTCTAGGTTTTGCCTGTTTGGATAATTAGACTGGACTCTTCTGGGTATGTCCTAAATATGTTCGAGGGCCTGGTGAAATCAGCACCATGTCAATGCAAACAAGAATATTTGGGAGACATCACCATCTATAGACAATTCCTTTTCCATTTGGACCCTGTGCTGGATTTTCTTTATGAAAGTGGCAGGCACCTTTTGGCAAGTGTCTTTCCTCCTTTTTTATGTTTTGATTGGCATAATATTCAGAAGGGCTTTAGGACAAAGCTATTGCTACAGTTAAAAGCTACCACATTTAAGGACTCTTAATTTTGATTTTGACATCTACTTGGGAGAAACCTTGTTGGAGGAGAACTTTTAAGTAGTTTTATTCTACTTTCGTAGAAATGCTTTTGTGTAGCCAACAAACAGGAAGTCCAGTAGGATTTTATATTCTCTATGCCTTTCAGTCACTTTTGTGACTGTGAAGACAGTCTGCTATAGAACATGATTTTGCAAAAATCTGTTTGTGTTATTCTCAAAACTTTGTGAAGCATAGATTTGATGATGTATAACTTATTCACATAAATATTCTATAGAGGTGGGTAAATAGATAATTAGGTGGTGGTTGTTATTGACATTTATTTTATTCCACATTTAATTGAAATTTTAAAATAAAAAAATCCATTTTTCTCTCTCCCACCACTGCCTCCTTGAAAAAGAAGAAGAAGGGGCAGCTAGGTGATGCAGTGGATAGAGCACTGGCCCTGAAGTCAGGAGGACCTGAGTTCAAATCCAGCCTCAGACCAAACACTTGACACTTACCACTTACTAGCTGTGTGACCCTGGGCAAGTCACTTAACCCCAATTGCCTAAAAAAAAAAAGGAAAAGAAAAGAAACAGTAAAAGAAAACTCTAGTAACAAATATGCATGGTCAAGAAAAACTAATTCATTCCCATACTGGTCATAAATAATAAATGTCTCAGTCTGTACTGCATGTCTATCGCTTCTCTTGGGAGCTAGGCAGCATGCTTCATTATTCAGTTCTGGTATTGTGGTTGGTCGTTGTATTTATCCAAGTTCTGAAACTTTCAGAACTGTTTATCTTTACAATATTGTCATGATTGTATAAATTATTCTCCTGGTTCTGCTCACTTTGTTCTGTATCAGTTTAAACAAGTATTCCTAGATGTCTCTGAAACAGCACCCTTCTTACAGCAAAAGTTTTCCATCACGTCTATATACCATAATTTGTTCAGTCATTCTCCAGCTGATGGACACTCCTTGAGTTTTCATTCTTTGCATGAAATGATATTTTGTGTTGCTTTGAATCCACAATAAATTCATATTTATAGTGAGAATTTAAATATCGATATGATTGAATTCCTCTAATATTATGCCAGCTCCTTGGTCTCTAGAAAATGATCTCACAGTTAGAGTAGCAATAATTAAATTCATGCTTTCATATGGTCTAATTACAGGATTTCCTAACACCACTTTTGCTGCCACACTATAGCTATGGTGGGGTATATGGTGATCAGGTTTATCCAACCACTTCTATTTGCCCTTCTCTTTACTACTGACATTGCTTAGTTGGGTATAAATATTCCTTCTGCATTCTGGAAAGTAGTATAAAAGGATATATAATTTTCAATATCTTTTTGTTAGCTCTGAGCCCCCTGCCTGAGAATATACTTCTGGCAAAATACCTCAGTATTAAATTTCTTTTTATCTCTCCTCTGGGTATATTCATTTCCTCCCAATTTTATCACTGGTAAATATACACTGATTAGCAAATGCCATCACTTAAAGCTGTCTATAACGACAGATGAAACATTTAAAATAAAGAAAGTGAAACAGATTGTCCTTGTGCCCAGGGGAACAAAAGCTTCAAGTACCCATGAAGGAGCTCAAGGGGAGGAGAAGATAAAAGATTATGGTTTGGGACCTGGAAAGAAACCAAGGAGGTAGAGAGGTAGGGAAGAGAGAACAGGAGGAGAGGGTGGAAATCTAGCTGTATACAGATAGAGAGATCTATTATTTCAGCAGAATGTAAGATCTTTGAAAGCAGGCGCAAATTTTCTTTTTGTTTCTGTGTCCCCAGAATCTAGCATGACACTTAACACACAGTATACTTTTAATAGAAACTTCTTGGATTAGATTGGGCATCATGCAAGGCCATGCAGTAGGCATTATGGATGAGGCAGAGCAAGAAACACCAAGATACATCATGGTGTAGCAGAAAGAGCCCTGCTATGGGGATCAGGAGATAGGAGTTCTGGTTTAGGTTTCACCACTAATTCATTGAGTGACTTTTAGTAAGTCATTTCCTTTCTCTGGGCCTCAATGACCACATCTTCAAAAATAAGGCCAGATTAGGTGACTTCTGAATTCCCTTTCAGTTCTAAATCCTATCATCTCTCTTTCCATGCAATGAGAAGAGCTAGTTGTCAGGGTTGAATGCCCTGATCCTTCACATAATGAGCAGTGGATATTTGTCTTCTCCAGGTTAGGTAGCCCAGGGTAGACCTCCTTCTTGCTGAATACTCCTTTTCACAAGAGTTCAGGAAGGGGAGGGAAATTCAAGAGCTTACCTCTCCATCAACTTCCCTCCTGAGAGGAAGACCTTTTAAATAATGGACTTTTAGCATAAAGAGTTTGGAAGCAACTTGGCAAGAAGCCTTACAGTTCAGAAGACTCTGAAGAGGAACACTTGTTCTCTAGTTGCACATTCAGTCAGGGTGGCCTGGCATCTGGGAACAAAGAAACAAGGCCATAGGGAAAGTGTGGCCAACGTGGACACAGACTAGGCCCCGTAAGGGGCTTTATGTGATTGAGTTAAGTGGTTTCTAGGGCTGGGACTGGTAGAAGAGGGGTTAGAGGTGAGGACACTCAGAAAGTGCCCATAGGGAAATAAGCCTAACTAGTTTTCAGTGTAAAAGGCATTTTTTTCTTCAATTACTTACTCTTTTCAGTAATATTAACAGTTCTCTACAGCGTACTTAGCAACTAAAATGCACTGGGACATATTAGCCAGAAATATGCTTCACTTGACCAGTATGGTGAGAGCTCTGAATAATGTTCTCATTCCACTGGAAATGGGCATTCTTGGCAAACTGACAATTTTCAATTATCCCTTGGGGGATTACCTATTTTGAGCATTGCTTTTATGGTTCTGTGATGAGAGTACTCATAGGTACCTGTCACAACCTATTTTTATCCTCTCCTTCTACGTGACCTTTGTTCATATGCTCCTGTAAATTGTTCACAGGAGATCCACCTAAAGTGCTAGAGGCTCTCCTTTAGATCTCTTGAATTTCATGGAGCACATGGACTATCCAATTGGTACATTGCCTTTTGCAAAATTTGATAACTTTTTAGTTCCAAATTTCCCAACCCTTTTATAGACTTCTGAGTAGCCATCAAGTAAGGACTTTACTTTATCTAAGAATTTATAAAATGGGGGTAGCTAGGTGGTGCAGTGGATAAGTCACCGGCCCTGAAGTAAGGAAGACCTGATTTCAAATCTGGCCTCAGACCAAACACTTGACACTTACTACCTGTGTGACCCTGGGCAAGTCACTTAACCCCAGTTGCCTAAAAAAAAAAGAATTTATAAAATGGATCGCAAATGGATTGGGAAAGCTGTAAACTTGATAGGATGAATCAATAATGGTCTGGTGGTAGGCAGAGATGGAAAGTCACTGGATGGAAATGATGAAAGGACTTGTAAGTTCTGACGTATGGTGGGTATGTACTCTTTAATATGTTGAACAATGACCAAACAGTGTAAATGAATGAAAAAGAAAATTTGAATTCAGTATTTACTAAACACCTACTACTGTACTAGATGTTAGGGATACAAAGACAAAACAAAAAAAATTCCTGTCCTCAAGGAGGTTACATTTCACTAACATTCTGTATTATGAAGGTGAATAAAATAAAAAGAAAAGAAAAGAAGAAAAAGAAAAAAATCAAAATAATGAATTCCAAATCCTAATACAATTTGTCTTTGGATTACCTACTGTTTTGAATTTTCTGGACATATCTGCAAAAGACTGAACAATTGAAAGCTATCTGAACAACTGAAAGCTATATGTACTAAGCATTCATACATTTGCATCATCAAAGACTTTGCTCAAGAGAAGAAATCCAGTCTTTCATCCTATCTCACTTTCAAAGATCAACTGTTGCACAACCATGCACTATGTCTTTTGGTCTTAGAATGTTATAACTGTATGTGCCTGTGTATATTTGAATCATGTAGCTGTACTCAGGCAGGAAAAAACATCTTAATTTGGCCATTCTTTGCCATGAGCTGGTCAGGAGGGTCTCGGACAATCTTCTTCTCCCTTAGCCTATTCCTAGGGGGGTGTCAAAAACATCATTAATTGAGTCTTAACTGTTGAATTCAGGCCTACCCTCAGAGGTCCAGGAATATGTAGGTCAGTATGTAAAAATGCCAAGAAAGTCTCAGCAGCATTGGAAACAAGCCGTTTGTTTATTTTCATTTAAAATCAGCTCATGCATGCACCCACCTTCCCTGCTGGGTCTGGGAGCCCCAGACTCTACAGATTTTAGCCCACTACAAACTAGGCTTGGCTCCAACAACTTTTCCCTTGGCCTTCGATGGATATGTTTTCTATCGAGGCAGACCCAAAATTGCAAATGGATAGACAGAGAAGAGAATAGATAACTATATATCTATATCTATATCTCTATATCTATATATATCTATATATACACATATATATGTATATAGTTTCAGAAAGGTACGCTGGTTTCATTTGGGGAAATAGTTGCAAAGAGGAACTATCACAATCCCAGCATAGATGAAAGCTCTATAGGGTTATTGCTAGCAGAAACAATTATGAGTTAGCCATCTCAACAGCCAAATTATGCTATAGTTTCTACCCTCACCCCACACAGCTCTTTTCCTGTCTCAAGGAATAATCAAGAGCGATAGACAGGAAAGCTTACTCTATGGTTGAGTTTGAGCACTGGCAGCCAAGATGTCTTTGTCCTTCTGCCACCATTGACACATACAAACAGTTTTGAAGAAGACAAGAGCAATACATTTCACCTCAATTCATTTCAGTTCGACAGATGTCATCTATGTGTCCATCTCTGTGCTAGGTGCTATAGAGGACGTGGAAAAATATAGAAGTAAATGGACCCTGTTCTCAAGGAACTTACGCTGTAACTGAGAAAAGAACCTCTTGAGTTCTATCTAAGAGAATTCTGATTGTCTGGCTAAGGACCAGAAGAGGCAGAAGTGAAGGAGAAGAAAGAAGCATAAAGAGAATGATTCTGGCTCAATACAGGAAAATGCTTCCTTTAAAAAAATGCAATAGGCTGTCTTGGAAGGAGGTTCCTATCACCAGATATAGATAAGCAGAAACTACATGACCATTTGTCAAAACTATTCTATAGGGAATTTGTGCTTTTCAGGTAGGATTAGTTGGGTGCTTTCTAACGTACCTTCTAATTTTGAGAATATAGGATTCTAAGCGGTTTGATTTTTCAAATCTGCCTGTATACATTATCATCATCATCCTCACCGTCATCAGCATCAGCATCAGCACCACCACCACCACCACCACCATCAACACTAGCATTTTTATGATGATTTTTATGATGTCAGCTCATGCATGCACCCACCTTCCCTGCTGGGTCTGGGAGCCCCAGACTCTACAGATTTTAGCCCACTACAAACTAGGCTTGGCTCCAACAACTTTTCCCTTGGCCTTCGATGGATATGTTTTCTATCGAGGCAGACCCAAAATTGCAAATGGATAGACAGAGAAGAGAATAGATAACTATATATCTATATCTATATCTCTATATCTATATAGGTTTGAAAAGCACTTTAAAAACTGTTATCTTATATAAATAAGTAAAACTATTTATTTGTCCACACAACAACCCTTGGAGGTGGGTGCTATTTTTTTGCTCATTTTATTGATGAGGAAACTGAGGCAGACAGAAACATGGGCAGACTTGTCCATGGTCACACAACTAGTAAGTGTCTGAGGTAGGATATGAACTCAAGTCTTTTGACTCCAAGTTCAGTACTCTGTCCACTGTATTCCCTAGCTGCCTCAATTATTAATGACTTTGAGGAAGTCATGGTGTCTCTTCAGTCATTTCTACATAAGAGCAGATATCCATATTCAGACTAGTATTTAGATAGTTGGTTGATATGCAGCAAGTATCTGACTAAAATATTTGTAAATATCTGGGTAATTTTCTGGTTTCTATCCAGATATTGTATGTTAGACAGACACAACTGGTGCTTTAGTTTCCCCCAACTATCAACAAGCATCATTTCTTACCCTTCTACTCCTCAGACAGGGTCTACAAGTGAAGGGGAGACATTGAGATTGCTAAATAGACAACTGTATATCGGTGTTTCCAACAACAAAAAATATTTTAGTCTTGAATTATCCAGAGAATGGTCTGCATTGTCTAAAAGCTATGGAGTGTGTAGACAAGTTCACAGAGGGTTAACCACAAAACATCAAGACAGAGCAAAACCCCAGAGCACACAAACACCAGATAATTATATTTGCTGCAGCTCCCTCTAAATCAGTGTTTACTCTACTGCTTCTCTGTAGCTATAATTGTCTCCATGCTGCTGGTTGCTAAGCAATTGGACAATTTTCCTTATCTGCTAAGCATTTTTTAATGTGCAAGTAAAATGATACACTAGGAACAAATAGGCACCAAGAGAGATTTTTCTCTCCTCCTTTGTTTTGAGGAGTTGATTTTCCCCCCCTCCTTCTTTTAATCTAATGAACAAACCTGCAATATACCAGAATTTCATTAGGGAGACATTATAGGTTTTTGGGGCTTTGCAGAACTGGTAGGCCTCCAGCAAATCTAAAGTGATAATGCTAATGCATCTGAAGTCAGTAGGAACAGGGAACAGTTGAATTCTCAGCTGCTTCAAAGTAGGACTCATGAAACAGCAAACTCTAGGTAGAAGATGTCATCAAGTATCTGATACAAAATGATTAGTGTATTAATGGTTCAAAAGCTGGCTAATGTTTCTATCATCAAGTTAATCATGTTTCTTTAAAGCAAGTTGTTGTACTTTGATGAGTGGTCAGAAGTAAATTAAATCTGTCCAAATTTCCACAAAAATTTGTTTGTTTGCTCATTATTTTTCATTTCGTGGCAAAGATATAGGATCAGTAAATACTTTCATGTTCTGATATAATAATAATAGCTAGCATTTATAAAGCTTCTTAAGGTTTGCTTTACAATTTACAAAAGTTCTTTACAATATTATCTCATTTTATCTTTACAACTTTGAGAGGAAGGTGCTATTATTATCCTCATTTTACAAATGAGAAAATTGAGGCAGACAGACATTAAATGACTTAGCCAGGGTCTCACAGCTGGTAAATGCATGGAGCTAATTTTGAACTTAGCTCATTGAGACTTCAAGTCCAGCACTCTGTCCACTGTACCACCTAGCTGCCTGTAATCTTGGACAGGGATACTTAACCTAAGGGACTTGTGGTTAAATTTCAGGGGTCCATGAACTTGGACAGGGAAAAAAATACATTTTTATCTCAATATAACTGACTTCCTTTGAAATTCTACATATTTCATTTTATACATTTAAAAACTTATTCTGAGAAGGGATCCATAGACTTCATAAGATTGCTAAGAAGGTCTATGACATAAAAAATGGTTAAGAACCCCTGATGTAGGCAGAAGATCTTACCTGATCATGTAGCCAAAGGAGGTAACATGTTTTAAGACTTTATTTGACATTTTTCTTGGACCCTGAGACTAGTAGGTCCTAGGTCTTTAGTTGTAAATACCCACCAGTAAAAAAAAACAAGTCTCCCTATGTTTCTATTTGAAAAAATCTTTCCAAAAACAAAAGCTTTTTATTAAGCAACTTTGACCCCATAAATGCAAAGGTCCCAGACCAGGTGAGTAGATGGCTTAATCTGCAGAAGCCATTGGGAGATAAGGAATGGCTGGACAAATTGTGGCACATTTGATTATGTAACCAGCCCATGACAACTTGAAGGTCTGATAGCGCTAAGATTCTAAAGACATATCAGTCTCATCGAGACTAGCTCCCTTCTACCAGGAGCCTGAAGGAGTTTTTTCCCAAACCACAATATTGTAATAAGAATGATCTGAACTGACACAGAGTGAAAGCAGAATTGTGAGAATAATATACACAATGAATACAATAATGAAAAGAAAAAGAAAACAAAAATAAGCCCAGAATGCTGGGTAATTATAATGAATACTCTTGGCCCCTGGAAGAGAAATAAAGAAGAACCTCTAGGGGCAGGTAGGTGGCACAGTGGATAGAGCCCTGGCCCTGGAGTCAGGGGGACCTGAGTTCAAATCCGACCTCAGACACTTGACACTTGCTAGCTGTGTGACACTTAACTCTATTGTCTAGCAAAAAAAAAAAAAAAAAAAAAAAGCACCTCTATCCATTTAGTAGAGAAGTGGAGGACTATGGATACAAAATGTTGTATACTCTTCCACATGTGTTATTTGTTAGTTGTATTTGCATTTCTTTGTGTCAGTTGGGGCATATCTGGAAATGATTGTGATATAAAAAACAAGGTATCAATAGTCTGCAAGAGGGATATATCTGGAAATAATTGTGATTTTTTTTAAAAAAGGCATCAGTAAAACTTATTTTAAAAAAAAAGATCATATGGAAAAAATTGAGATTCAAATCTGGTTATTCAGGTTTAAAATTTAGCACTCTTTCTATAACATGTGACATTTATTTGCCCTCTTAACAAATATCTGACTTTCTACATAGCTTTTGAGGCAAGACCTAGGACCAACTAACAGAATTTACAAGGAAGCAGATTTTGGCTTAATATGTTACCCTGGGGCTCCCTTCAATTGTTGGATCCCAGAAAATTACTCTAGGTTGTATCTTCCACCGATATGTTTCCTTGACTAGGCCAATCAGAACACAAATTAGTTTAAAGCAAAAGGCATTTAATTAAATACTGTGGAAAAATAAAGGACTAGAAAGATATGAATGTACTTTCCCACAGGTTACCACACCACCACACATCATTCAAACAGAAAATACATGTGGCAGGGCGTACACATGATCTGAGCAACTCATACCTACAATGCTGCAGATCTGCAAATGTTCTCTTGTGATGTGATGTCACAGCTCTGCTCTTGTTGGGCATTTCTGCTTTCTGCTATGTGTCTTCTGCCCCTTTAGCTGTGTTGCATTTCCTTTCTGTAGTGGGAGGAGTTTATCAACTCTTGGTTTATAGCTCTAGAGACTATCTTCAGTTCTTTTATGATGCAGATATCAGGCATCCATACTTAGTTCACTAAAATCTGTTTTTTGAACTTTTGTAATTTGATCTAAGCTGACACTATGAATTCAGTCCCATGTTTGATTTAAGGTGAGAAAATTCCTTTTAGCTTCTTTCCACTCCCGTAATGCCATTCTTCCCTCCGGGGAGTTTGTATTAGCAAGGTTGGAGGGAGAGAGCAAAGCAAGTGACTTTTTGACCTACGTTCCTGCAAATTAGATTGCTATTTTGCCTACAAATAAATAAAAGAAACAATTTTCTAACCAACAATGGAATGGGCGGTTTAGCAAGGTAATGAATTTCATACCATTGGTAGAAAGTAGAAATTGGTCAACCATTTTTCTGAGTGTTGTGGAAATGATTCATGCATTCAGCAAGGTCATACTGGTAGGACTAGAGTTCCCTGTCACCTGAGATTCAATGAACTCTGAATTCTGGGATAAGGACAAATGTACACTACAATAAAACCTGCTAGGAAAACTTTTCCAATATCATTTCCCAGTTCAAGCAAATAAAGAACATAAAGACAGACTTAGTTATCTGTAAGGGGAAGGGAAGGGAAGGGAATAAGCATTTATGTAATACCTGTTAGGTGCCCGGCACTGTGTTAAGGGCTTTTTACAAATATTATCTCATTTGATCCTCACAACAACTTTAGAAGGTAGGTTCTATTATTATCCTCATTTTAAAGCTGAGGAAACTGAGGTTAAGTGACTTGCCCAGGGTCACATAGTAGTAAGTGTCTGAGAGTGGATTTGAACTTCCTAACTCCCAGCCTAGCGCTCTAGATTCTAAGCTATACCAATTGCTTCCAAGCCACAGCCACAAGATAGATAAAGAGACAGAATACTAGAGAGGTAAAGGGATCTGTCTAAAGTTACATAGGTTTTTGTTGTTCTTCAATCATTTTTTAATCATGTCCAACTGTTTGTGACTCCATTTGGGATTTTCTTAGCAAAGATACTTGAGTAGTTTGTCATTTTCTTCTCCAGCTCATTTTACAGATGAGGAAACTGAGGCAAACAGGGTGAAGTGACTAACCCAGGGTCACACAGCTAGTGTCTGAGGCCAGATTTGAACTCAGGAAGATGAGAGTCTTTCTGACTCCAAGGCCAGCACTCTATCCCTACACCATCTAGCTGCCCATCACACAGGTAGTAAGTAGAAAAAGCTGGGATTCTAATCTAGGCTCTCCAATTTCTAAATCAAGTTATTTTTCTAATCTAATGATCCAAATTGAGAACACGAAAGTGCAGAAGAGCATCTCTGGGAATATGGGTAAATGAATACATTAGGGGATATGAAATACTACTTCGCACAGGAAAATAAGAAGCAATGAATATGCGCAACATTTGACCACTAATAGCCTTTTCCAGGACAAAGGCTTGACCATGGTGGGAACGATCATTTTATTTTCCATTTTCTTTGTGATGTTCAGCAGAAGGCTGGTGGGTGGGGGAGTACTAGGGTCTGTACTGAATCTTTGTGAGCTGAATTCACAGTAACTTTATCTTTGGGAGAGATATGAATGGAACTTTCAAACCACCAGACACCGATTGCTAGGAATTGGACAAATGCCAGTTTCTCTGTCTCTCTCTCTCTCCCTCTCCCTCTCTCTCCCTCTCTCTCTCCCTTTTTCTCTCCCTCTCTGTTTCCCTCCCTCTCTCTCTCCCTCTCTCCCCCCCACCTCCTGCTAAATTGGTTCCAGATGTTTACATGGAATAAAATATTAACAAATGTCTCCCAGGGGCAGCCAATCGTTACTAAGTGAATATATTAATAATCTAGGCCTCCCCAATACTCTAAGGTGTCACCCAGGTTTTTAGCCAAATAGGATAGAGGGAGTTTTTGTTTGTTTTTTTGGGGTGGTTTTTAAATAATGTGGGTATGGACTGTCTTTATATTCTAACTTAAGTCTCAGTTGTCACATTGATCAAATGTTTGTTCACCTTGACAGTGAAAAGATCCTCTGTGAATCTTTTCTGAGAGCAATAATCACTCAGTGCAGTCCCAGGAAGATGTTAAAGCTCTCCCCTTATTTCTGTATTTAGTCATTTGCTTTGTTTTCCAGGTGGGCAGCTTCCTCCACCTCCCTCTTTGCAAAGCCAATTACCCATTTGCAGCCTGCTGCTTTGGACTGGGAGAGGGGCCATCTAAATGTAGAGCAGAGGAACCAAATAAAAATCCATGCATAGCTGCTAAGCACTTGCAGTGTGTCCAGTCCTATGCTAGATACTGTAGGGAATAGGAGACAAATTCGATTCAATATTTTGAAGAGAGTCCTTTATTTCAAGGAGCTTAAAATTAGGAGGACGCTGTTCTAAATCTGGGGCTTGAGAACTTGTAAAAAATTTTTGATAACTGTATTTTTATATAATTGGTTTCTTTTGCAATCTGTGGCATTTATTTTATGCATTGAAAGTATTATTCTGAGAAGGGGCCCGTTGGCTCCAAAAGGGTCCAGGACCTAAAAAGAATTAAGAATCTCTCCTCTAGAAGTAATTAGAAAATAGTAGGAGTTGGCCAGTCCTACCAGTAGGACAATGGCCTATCTAATGTGATTTTTAGGACTCCCTGACTTGACTGAGAAACATCTCTTCACACCAACCATATTCTTGGTATGGGAATAAATCTCTTTCTAGGGAACAGGGACTAATACACCTTGAAGAGGAATATATAAAATTCTTTTCCTGAGAGCAAGTTGTAATGGGAATAAAGAGTGAATGCAGGAAGTCACTGGGAGCTCATCAGGAATAGGAAAAGGAAGGTAGATTCACCCATTTCCTGTGCTCTGGAAAACCATATGCCATCAAGCTGAGGTCATACTTGGTAGAGGCTGAGCAAATATTTGATGAATGGATGGATGCTTAACTTGGTGAAGCAGATAGAGGTTCGGTCTCTTTTGTCTAGACTTGGTAATTTTTTTAAGTGTTCTTTGAGTTGTTATCTTATTAGTTGGGATAAGTTTGCTAGTGACCATGCGTATCTTTGTTAGCTCTGGTTTCCCCCAGCCAGAGCCATGATACTGGCATGCTCTCCATGCAGTGTGGCTGTAGGATGGAACCACGGTAGCCCCAATGAGTTGGAACCTTAACAACACTGAACTCTATCTAGGCTAACCAGCCACACATGCTGCACAGACCAAAGGAAAACAAAATCTTGTAGGTTCTTGATGAAAGCCTCTCATGGAACTTCTGCTTGATTAAAGACCAGCCAGTTTGAAGCGGTCATCAATATGTGGGAAAGCACTGTCAGAGGCAGAGAAAGGTCACCCTTGATCCATACAGACGTTCAACAGATGCCAGGGCAGGCAGGTCTGGCTAAATTCAGGACCTGGATTTCTGGAGTCACTAACACCAAGAAGATAAAACTTTAAGGGTTCCATTTTGTTCAGGTCTTATTCAGTCAACAACATAGACTGACCTGCATAACTCAGGGTAAGTCCCTTCTGCTCTCTGGACTTCACCTTCCTCCTCTGTCAAATGAAGAGGTTCGACAAGATGATTCCTAAAGAGTGTGGATCTATGAGGCTGCGAGTAGTGCCAGGGATTGGGTGAGACTAAGAAGACCTAGAGTAGAGTCTTATTTTGATGTGGAACTGAATGACCTTGGGCAAGTCACTTCCCTGTCTGTAATAATGGGTATTAATATAGCTCTTTAAGGTGTATGAGGGATATACATACTCATGTGCTCTTCACAACAACTCTGTACTATAGATGACATAATGCCCAAGAGGAAACCAGGGTTCAGAGAGGTTAGCAACTAACCTAAGGTCAGAGTTAATAAGTGCTAGAAGCAGGGTTAGAATCCAGGTCTTGCCTGACCCCAAGTCCAGTATTCTTTCCACACCACACCATATTGCCTCTCTGGGTATAAAAGGTGGGGATAATCATGGAAAAGTTTCAAAATATATAATAATATCTCACATTTTTATAACACATTGAAGTCTAAAAATTCTACAAAGCGCTTTGCCCATAACAACCCTATGAAGGTAGAGCGTGAAAGTATTATTTTGCCCACTTTACACATATGGAACCTGAAACTCAGAGAGGTTAGGTGACTTCCCTAGGGTGACAAAGCACAGTATACAAATGCTAGACTTTGTTATTAAGTCATGATGAAAGAAATGACCGCTGGGTCTCTGCTTTGGGGGAGCCTACTCTAACTGGATCCTAAATGTAGACTTATTTCTTTGGCCAAGGAACCATAGGCTGTTTTCATCAGAGAAAGGAAGATTTTGGAACAGCATGTACATCCAGTATGTTGCTGGCACGTTGAAGCTTTTCATCAGCAATGAATCTGTTAATACCACAGACAGATTTAGGAAATCGCTGTGGAGAGGGATTGGTTTCCCAAAGGGAAAATGTACAGACATTTCTTTCTCCTTCTCAGACTGAAGTCTCCTATTCAGCTCACAGAAAACCTTCTTCTCTTTAACATCTGCCCTGGCTGTAGTGGCTTTGCCAGCTGTTTGTTAGGCTGATGTCACTGCTTAAAGGCTGAACGGGGATTTACTCCCAAGATTTACGCTCTCAGTATGCATTTCATTTGGCTTGGTTCGCAGGCAGCAGGAAAGGAGAGCAAATATGTGTAATTGGGGAGGAGAAGAAGAGTCTTCTGGCATCAACCTGGCCTTTCTAAGAATAGGTAACTTGTTTCTTTCAAGGAAATAGGAGTAAAGAAATAATCTTTCTTGCTCCTCTTCAAAGAAGAAACAGAAGGTGTGAATTTGTCTTCTGCGTCTTCTCACCTTCCATTTCAGGGATTTATCTACACCCAAAAGTCCACTCCCTCCTCCTTCTTCCTCCATACTTGCTGCTCTAATTTTCTACTCTGGTTAAGGAGAAAGTGAATTCCATAAGTGATTCACATTAGAGTTTGAATTAGTTTAATGTATTACCTCTGGGAGGGGGACATTTATAGTTTAGAAGATGATCCCAGGAAAGGGCAATGTTTGGCCCAAAAGAATGAATTACAAATGGTAGAATTTTAGTCATTATGACACCTGGCCAATGGAGCAAGGGTCTTTCCCCTTAAACCTACATAGATGGACTCTTGGTTTATATGTCCAGTGGGTGCCAAGTAGCAGATATCAATGTTCTCTCTGCTTCTCAAAGAAAGAGGCTATACTGAGCTGGAGAGAATACTCTCCCTGCTTTAGAACTGGTCACTGATGAGGAACATTTTTTCTCAGAAATCATATAGTTTGCTTTGAGGGGAAAATTGTTCTCATGTATAGTATACAACTGGTTGGAGCCCCCAGTTAATGAGATATAACAAAAACAAAACAAAATAAAACAAAACCATATACATGGAATCTCAGAGTGGGAAGGGATCTTGGAGGCCATATAACCTGTACCTGGTCCCACGACCCCCCTGCAGGTGGTCATCCAGCCTCTGCTCATAGACCTCCAGTGATGTGGAGCCCACTATCCCCTAAGGTAGGCCCTTTCACTGTCTGACAGCATTAATTGTTAGAAAAGATTTCTTTACATCGTGCTTTACCCTCCAGTTTCTAGTTCTTTCTGCCTTCTGGAGTGAAGCGGAAATGTCTCTTCCAAATGATAGTCTTTCAAATAAGTCCAGCAATAAGAAGCAATCATGTCTTCCCTCCTTTCTAAGTCTTCTCTTCTAGGTAAAAACCACAAGTACCTCTCCCATAGATTGCCTTTCTCTCCCACTAAGCAGTTATATTACAAAAATGTACCATTAAGTCAAAAGGGAAGTTGGGAAAGGCAGCACTGGTCAGACTACATCTGGGGGTTATGCTCAGCTCCTGGCACCCTATTTTAAAAGGAGAAATATGGTATGCAATCAGAAGTGTGTGAGAACTGGAAACTATGTCATAGGAGGAATGATTGAAGGAACTAGAGTTTCTTAGGCTGGAGAAGACTTAGTATGACATCATCATCATCTTTAAATATCTGAAAGACTACCATGTGGAAAAAAGAACCAACTTATTTTACATATGTCCAGAAGTCAGAACTAGAACTAATAGGTGGAAGTTACAGAAAAAAAATCCAAAATGTATTATTAAAGAGCTAGCTAGTGAACATCTGGAAAAGGAAACGATGATTACAAAAGAGCAATATGGTTTCATCAAGAACAGATCACACCAAACTAACGTGACTTTCTCTTTTTGATAATATTACTAAACCAGCAAATTAAGAGAATTATAAACACGTTGTTTAATTAGATTTTAGCAAAGTCATTTATAAAGTATCATTTTTTTTCCTTGTTGAAAAGATGGAAAGACATGGGCTACATTTGAGGCACTAAGTAGATTTGGAACTAGTTGATTGTCTGGACTCAAAGAATCATCATTAAAGGTTCCATGTCGACTTGGAAGGAGGTCTCCAGTATGGTGCCCCAGTATCTGTGCTTGAGCCTGTGCTGCTTAATTCTTTATCGGTGCTTTGGATAAAGGCAAAGATGCCATCCTTGTCAGGCTGACAGAAAAGACAACATTATCTGTGATAGCTAACACAGTGGAAAACAGAGTTGGGATCCAGAAAAATCTTTTTTTTTTGGTAATTTTTTTATTTGAACTTAAATACAAAATAAGAAAAGGAAAAAGAAATAAACAAGTACTAAAACTTAAATATAAAATAAGAAAAGAAAAGAAAAGAAAAACATTGCCATGTATACAGCAGAAGCATCTTTTAAAAACTTTTTTTAAAATTCTGAATTGAAGAAGCACCAAATAAAATGAACATTTCACAAATAAAATAGTTTAGGAAAAGAGGATTATACATGAAACAGCAAATATCTATTATTTATACATTTTATATATTAACATCATGTACTATTATTTTATACATATTCTCTATGTTATACATTATTTATACATCAGTGTGGGTAAGGCAGCCAAAAGAGCTAATATGATTTTTGATTCTGATAAAAGAAGCATCACCTCCAGGAATAAAAGAAAGTAACAGATCCACTGGACTCTGCCATGGTCAGAATGTTATGCTAGATAGAGTATTAGTCTCAGTTCTGGCACCATGTTTTAGAAAGATTACTGATAGGCTGGAGAGCATCCAAAAAAGGGTAAGTAGATGGTGAAGGTCCTTCAGTCCATATTATATGATGGTCGGTTGAAGGAACTGAGGTTTGTTATGGAGAAGAGAAGGTTCAGGGTAGAAAGTATAGCTGTCTTCAAGTGCTTGAAAGCCTGTCACATGGAAGAAGGATTAGAATTGCTCCATTTGGTTCCAGTTTGGCTGAACTAGGAAGAATGGATGAAGTTGGAAAGCAGTAGATTTAGACTTGACTTAAGGAAAAACTTTCTAATCATTAGAGCTTTCCAAAAGTAGAATGGGATGCCTCAGTCTTTGAGCAAAGTCTGGTGGCCATTTTTCAGGTGCGTCATAGTTGATATTCTTTTTCCAGGTATAAGCTGAGGCAAATATCCCCAGGGCTTAGCCTTCATTGATCCCTCCAGTCAATACTGACCTTCCCTTTTGGACCTCAATAGAACATTATTTTACCCCTCTCTGATGTATTTAACATGTTATTGTGTATTACAGTCATCTTTTCAGTTCAAATATTCTAGTAAAATTTTAGCTCTTGGACAGGGGTGATTTCATTTTTTGCATTTGCATCATCAGGGCATATATAACACAGTACTTCATATACAATAAGAACTTAATAAACTTTTGTTGAATTATTTATTTTTATTTTTATTTCTTATATGGTAAGGTCTATGAAGAAGAGACCACATATCATCTAAATAGTGTTCTACCTACAATAGATATTTAATCTATAATTGTTGAATGAATGACTAACTGAACAAATTTTGTGTTTTAAGAATTTTATTAAGTCACTATAAACCATTTCACCCATTAGGAGAAAAATAAGTCCCCAAATCAAGTGCAGGCTGATGGTGGGTCAGTAGTACCATTTTTTTTCATGAAAGTAAGTGGCTTTGGCCTATTCAGGGCTCTGAGTTAAGAATCCAATGCAGATTATTCCAGAGCTGAACCTCAAAGACATGGGGTTTCTTGATTTTCAAATCAAAAGACTGAAAGGCTATCTCCAAGATTATCAGTGAACAAATTATTTGAGCATCAGTGGAGTTCAAGTCTGTGGGTTCTATTTCTTTTTTTTATTATTATTATTTATTTAGAACTTTAACTTCAGAACTTTATCCAGAACTTTATTCAGAACATTTTTATTCAGACCAAAAGATATCATTTCCTTTAAAAAATTTATTTATTTAAAAAAAAAATTTTTTTTTTGTATTTTTAGGCAATTGGGGTTAAGTGACTTGCCCAGGGTCACACAGCTAGTAAGTGTCAAGTCTTTGGTCTGAGGCCAGATTTGAACTTACGTCTTCCTGACTTCAAGGCCTGTGCTCTATCTGTTGCGCCACCTAGCTGCCCCCAAAATTTATTGATTTTTAATTTTTAACATTCACTTCTATAAGATTTTGAGTTCTAAATTTTCTCCCCCTCCCTCTTTTACTCCCTCCCCAAAATAGTATGCAATCTGATATAGGCAATATACACATACATTCATATTAAACATATTTCCATATTAGTTATGTTATAAAGAAGAATTAAAACCAAAAGGGAAAACCACAAGAATTAAGAAACAAAAACAAAACAAAAAAGAGAGAAAATAGTTTGCTTCGATCTTCATTCAGACTCCATAGTTCTTTCTCTGGATGAGGATAGCTTTTTCCATCATGAGTCAAAAAGATAATTTCCAACCACACAACCATTTAAAAAGGGGATTCTACATGAACTTGTGAATTTCTATTTCATGTTACTTGCTTTTTTACAAAAGTATATAAATTCTACACTTTACTTTCAAAACTGTCCTACTTGTTTGTACATCTTTCTTAACTGTCTCCTGTTTGCTTCTGTGCATTTTTAGAAATGTTCCAATGTCTTTTTTTTATTTTAGCATCACTTCTGTTACTGCTTCCCCCTAGAAATCTTTCCTTCTGCAATTAACCAAGAGAAAGAAAAGGGGGGAACCACCATAAAAAAAATGTAGTCAAGCAAAATAAAAGCACAGAGTGGCCATGTCCAAAAATGTATATTCTTCACCTGTGTCCATTACCTCTCTATCAGGAAGTGGGTTCCATCACAGGTCCTGGGGAGACATGATTAGTTGGTTATTGTATTAATTCTTAAATCTGTCAAAGTTGTTTTGCTTTACAATATCATGGCTCTAATACAAATTATTTTCCTGATTCTGCTTACTCTATTGTGTATTGGTTGATACTATCCAATCATCTTTTCATTATTTCCTATGGTGAAATAATATTCTATTACATTCATGCATGTTCCAATTATCATGAGAAATACTAAGTCTCACTCCCTTCTTCCTCTTTTTTATACTTGTATATTCTTCTTTTTACTCTCTTTTCTTTAACTCTTTAAAAACCCTCAGAACAGAACCAACCCACCTCTAGACCTCTGTTTTTCTTATTTTACTGTCTTATTACCCTTTGAAGGGATTGAGGTTCTGAAGGGACTCTTGCTATTTCATCTCCATTAGCATGTTATCACTATAGCATCATATAGCTCCTTCTGATTGCCCAAATAAATATATCTTTCCAAATTTCTTTGGACTTTTGTGTTTGTATTTTAAGGTTCCTGCTCAGATCTGATCTTTTCACCAGAGATGTTTAAGAGTCCTCTATCCATTAAAGGCCCATTTTTCATTTGGAACAAACTCAACTTTGCAGGAAGGACAAGTTATTCTTGGTTGTAAGCTGACATTTGGCTTTTGGAATATTGCATTCTAGGTCTTCTAGTTTTAAGTAGAAGTTTCCACGTTTTGTGTAGTTTCTTGGTACTTGAACTGTTTCTTTCTGGATGCCTACAGTAATTTTTCTTCGATGTGGGCACCCTGAATTTTAACTATGATATTCCTAGGACTTTTCCCTTTGAATTTTTTAAAGACGTGATTGGTAAGTTTTTTCCATCTTTACATTAGCCTGTGATTCTAATAGATCTAATAGAAGTTTTCATTTATGCCTTTTTGAAATATAATGTACAGGCTTAAAAAAAATCTTGGTTTTTCAGGAAGTCCAATAATTCTTAGATTATCTCTGCTTAACCTATTTTCCAGGTTAATTATGTATGTGTATGTGTGTGTGTGTGTGTGTGTGTGTGTATGTCATATCTTATATTTTATTCTGACTTTTGTTCTCTAGTCTTTGATTTTGTTCTAATATTTCTTGTTCTGTCATGGAGGCTTTGAATTCTGTTTGGCAAATTCTGGTTTTCAAGGATTCCATTTCTTGGGTAAGGTTTACTACTTTCTTTTCTAAGCTACATAATCTCCTTCCAATACCTTCCTCCAGAGCTTATTTTTTTTTAAATCTCTTGCATTATTTCTTTTAAGCATTTGTGTAATATTTGTGGGGAAATATACATATATATATATATAGACATGTACTTTAAATTTCTGCTTGCAGTTGTTATGGAGTTAGATTTGCAATAATTTTTATACTTTTTGGTGTTTTCATTGATTTACTCCTCTCCCCAGATTTAGTTCCCAGATTAAATCTTTGTGCAAGGATCAGGCTCTGCCCCTTATTGTGTTTTTGGGTATAGTGGTCTGTCCTGCTTGGGTTCATTTCATGTCCCTTTCTGGAATCTCACATCAGAGTGGTAGGGACCTCAGAATCTGTGGGCCTGCACTGTCCCAGACTGAGTATTGTGGTATTGCTCTGGGCATTTCATACTTCTTTGGGACTTCTGAGGTCCCCACCCTGAAGATTTCTCACTACTCTGAGGTTTTCTTAGATGTGCCCTCTATTCTTACTATCTCAAAATACAGTACCTCTCAGACTACATATCTATCTTTGGATACACTGGGAGGTGCTGGCCCTAGCTTTTTTGATGGGTGGACAGATCCCTTTCCTCTTTCCTAACAGATTATTGGCTGACTTTTTTTTTTTTAGTTCTGGAATGGAAGAAGTCACTTATTATAGTTTCTCATTGAATTTATTGATCATTATCCAGTACGGTGAGAATTTTATGGTTTTGTTGGAATACATGCGTAAGAGCTGGTAGGCTTGCCTCTTACTCAGGCAGCCATTCTGGCAGAAAATTGGTGAATTACATTTCTGCTAGGAAGATAGACTGCAGCTCAGAAATAAAATTTACAAAAAAACAAAACAAAACAAAATAAAAACCAACCAACCAATCAACAAACAAACAAACAAAAAACAAACCACACATACAATGGAACCAAAGAGGAAAAAGTCCTGCATAGATAAACATTTATAGTAGCTCTTTTGAGGTAGCAAAGAATTGGAATTAAGCAAGTGCCCATCAATTGATGAAGGGTTAAACAAATTGTGGTGCGTGAACGTAATGTAAAATTGCTATGCTATAAGAAATGGAGAAAAAGACAATTACGGGGGCAGCTAGGTGGCAGAGTGGATAAAGCACCGGCCCTGAAATCAGGAGGACCTGAGTTCAGACCCGGCCTCAGACCAAACATTTGACACTTACTAGCTGTGTGACCCTGGGCAAGTCACTTAACCCCAATTGCCTAAAAACAAAACACAAAACAAAACAAAACAAAAGAAAAAGACAGTTACAAAAAAGAAGAAGAAAACTCTGGAAATGCTTGTATGGACTGATGCAGAGGGAAGTGAGCAGAACCAGAAGAACAATTTATATTTTAACATCAAATTTGTAAAGACAAATAAAAAAAAACCAACAACCATCTGATTCTGAAAGACTTAAAACGTCTGATCAACTAATTGCTCAACTAGGATACCAGGGGAAGAATGAAGAATGTTTGCCCTCACGACAAAAAATGGACTAAAATATAAAGTAAGTAATGCATTTTTGGTCAATATGTGAATTTGTTTACCTTGACTGTGCTTATATGATACTTGGGTTCTTTTCTTCCTTCTTCCCTCCCTCCTCTTTCTTTCTTTCTTTCTTTCTTTTTCTCTCTTTCTTTCTTTCTCTCTTTCTATTTGTTTTTAATGACCCAAAGGGACACATTGTTCTCCCCAGAAACCTCTTGCTTCTCCTTTAAAAAATGTTTTATTGATACTATTTTCTTTATTTTGCATCATGCCCATTTGCCACTGATTCTCCTTGCCATGCCCCCTATTTCTCTTTTAACAAATAAGTGTAATTAAATAAAACAAATTAGCACAATGTCTACCACCTTTCTTTCTGCTGAAAGGTGGGAAGCATACTTCCACTTCATTAGATTTCTGAAGTCCTTATCAACCATTGCACTGATGAATCAGATTTATGAAGTTTTTCATTGCTGTCTTCCTTAACATTATTGTGGTTGTGATGGTAGCAATAGCCTAACCACCACTACCACCATTCCTCCCTACCACCATTACACATACATTAGACTAGTTTTTCCTTAAAAGGTATTGGAACCATCACCAAGACTTGATTGCCTTGGGAGTGGGGGTGGGGGTGGAGCCCCCATGATCAAAGCTATTGAAATAATTTCCTAGTTAGTTCTTGAGTACAAAGCATCCATGAAAAGCCCCAGATGAAGATTGATGTTTGGCTGGCAGATCCAATGGAGAATTCAGAGGCAGGAGAACTTTGCTCAGCTAAATTTACTCAGGTTTTCCTCTCTCTATATCCTCATTGAATGTCCTTATCCTATTATAGCTAAGCAAATCTCCTTTTGTTAACTGTTGAATGACCCACAAATGTCTCATTTCACTTCAAGTATCAAATATAAACCACTAGAGCATTGATCTGAGTCAGACCAAACACATAAAAATGGTGATTTTATAAACTCTCCTAGTTCATACAAACACCACAGTGTTTATTTCATCCTGTATCAGTTGCTACATCTTCTAATGTTTCTCCAAATTTTTCATATTTGTCATTTCCGATGGTGCAATAATATTCTACTGTATTCATACAGCACAGTTTTTTAGCTTTTTCCTAAACGATGGACACTCACTTTGTTTCTAGTTCTTTTTTTATAAAAGACCTGCTACAAATTTTTTTTTAATATATAAGATGTATATCTCTGTCTTTGACCTCCTTGAAATATGTATATGCTAGTGGTATTAGTGGGTTAAAAATTATATGCAATCTTGGATATAATTCCAATTTTCCCCCCAGAGTAGTTGGACAACTTCACAGTTATAACAGTACATTATTGGGCTTATTTTCTCGCTGTTCCTCCAACATTTTATATTTTCCTCTTTCATAATCCTTGCTGATCTAATGAGAAGGAACTAATACTCTAGAATTGTTTTAATTTGCATTTCTCTTATTATTAGTTATTTGGATAAGTCTTTCATAAGAAAGTTAACTTATATTCTTTTGAAAACTACCTACTCATATCCTTTGGCCACTTATTTACCAGGAAATGGTTCTCCCTAATTAAATACTTCTCTCATAATTCAAGCTTCACTGATTTTGTTTGTACAAAAACTTTTCAATTTTATCTTCTACGAATCATGTTTATCCCTTATTTAGTTACAAATCTGCTATCTAGTCATAGTTGTGTAAAGTACCTTCTATCCTTCACTATTTTTTTTAATTCAGATTTTAAAAAATATTTAGATCATGTATACAGTTGGAACTTGTGGCATATGGTGTAAATAATACTCTAAACCTAATTTTTGCCAGATTTCATTCCAGTTTTCTCTATAGTTTTTTGGAAAAGATTCATTTTAACAGGAAGAGATAAGGAACGAGGGCATTTCGGATATAGGAGATAGCCTGCTTAATTGCACTGAGGCAAGGAGAGGGTAGGATAATGTAGAGAAACAGTTAATAGTTTGGGTTTGCTGTAACGTACAGTACAGGAATTGATGAAAATGCACTCAAAAAATTGTACTTAATGTTTGGAATAGAATTAGAAAAGCTGAGACAGGCCCTTCTCTCAAGGAGCTCACATTCTAATGGAGGAAACAACACATAGAGATAATCAAACTGCAATCAGATAATCAAATCACATGGGAAAGTCCCATAGTCCTTAGGGTGTGTCAGCAAAGCAGATGGTAATATATCTTCTTTATTATTGTTTCCACTAGCAATATCAAATCTGTTTCTGATGAAACATTGGACAGTGCCGAGGAGTTTAGTGTGGAGGACTTTCTTTCCTAGGTCTTCGGTAGCTGTGATCATTGCAGAAGATATAGCTTTAGCACCTGCAGAAGCAGTTGTTAGTTCATATCTCCACAGGGATTCATTCCTGGGAATGTGAAGCACTGCCTTCCTTGAGCTCTTGGACCTACTTGCCCATAGGTGGCAGTTGGTCAGTGACTGATATTGGTGGTCCCCTTCTCTCCAAGAATTGCTCTCCTTGATAATGGCTGGAGGTAGGGCAAGCTAGGGGTATTGCTATTCTCAGGGCTCTAGGGTTCAGGGTCCTGGGATGTCTCTATTAGGTCTAAAGGGAGATGGTGATGGTTTGACTCACTTTGCAGATGTCACCTCCTCTTATAAAGGGGAGTAATGTTAATCAAGTCTGGAAAGGTAGACTGGAATCAGATTTTGGAGGCTTCAAATGTCAGACTGTGGAACTTGGGTTGGGCTGATTATAAAATCTTTGGAAAAAACAACTCCATCTACACTGAATTGAAGTAAATTGAATTTGGTTCATCCACACACTGACATTTAGGTGTCCTTTCACCATCAAACTTATGAAGAGCTTTGTCCCACCTTTGCCGCCTTCTCTGTGTAGTTACAAAGCCTTTTGTTCCAGACTGTGGATGCCTCACTCTGAAGAGAGAAGACTTGTTCCATTATTTGAAAACCCTTTCTCCCTAGGGTGCCATTCCCTTTGGTTCACTCTAGGGAACTGATTGCTACTAGGACTTCTAAATGACTGGTTTTGCAGTCCAGATAATCTGTTAAGAGTTTATAGCAAAAGAAGCCAGTTAGAGTAGGAAATCTAGGCTTGTCAGGACAAAAGCTTCCTTTGCTCTTTAGTCGTGGGAATTTGTTTTTCCTTCACAAAAATCCCTCCAGGGGCAGGAGGGAAAAATAGCAAAGAATAAGAAGGATGATTTCCAGAGAACCAAAGTTGAGGCCAACATTTCTGGGGGTGATGTCCTTGTATTCTTGCTTCCCCAAAAGGGATATAGAGACTCAGACAAAAGAAACCTGGAGGACATTCCTTAATTGCTCCCTGTGTTTCATATGTGTTAGTGTTGTAGAATCACAGAATGTCAGATCTGAAAGGGATCTTAGATTAGCCAGTCATTTTACAGGTGAAGAAACTGAAATTCCTCTTGCCTGTCTATATATGGCCACTGTCTTCTCCCAGGAAGAGACCAGGATGCTCCACCATGCTGTTTTATTTGTTCAGTCATTTTTTTTTTCAGTTGTGTCTGACTCTTTATGGCCCCATTTGGGTTTTTCTTGGCAAAAATACTGGAGTGGTTTGCCATTTCCCTCTCCAGCTCATTTTATAGATGAGGAAACTGAGACAAACTGGGTTAAGTGACTTGCCTAAGGTCACACAGTTAGTAAGTGTCTGAGACTGTATTTGAACTCAGAATGATGAGTCTTCCTGACTCCAGGCTTGCACTCTATCCAGCTGCCCTAGGCTCTCCACTTTAGCATATTACATTACCAGAATTAGGACTGAAAAAAGACTACATCTAAGATACTAGTTCAAATATACTTTAGAGATTATCTAGTTCAACCCACTCACTTTATAAAGGGTGAAAATGAGATCCATCCACCTGAAGTGACATGCCCAAGGTCACACAGCTAGTGCATAGCAAGACTGGGATTAGATTTCAGGTCTTTTGATTCTAAATCCAGGACTTTTTTACTTAAATTGTGGCAATCTGTATAAAAGTGACATATCAGTCGTTGGCCCTGCACTTCCTAGCTTCCAATATTTTAAAATGTTTATATCATTTTTATAACTTCTAATAATTTTAATAACATTAAAAAAATAATTTTATATTTTACAATATATTTTATAATATAATATTTTATAATAATTTTAATAATGTTTTATAATTTTTTTAGTTACACAGATGACAGACTGAGTGTATCACTTCAATGTGGCATGAGGTATATGTAGTCCCCAGAAATGGAATTATTGTAACAAACAGTAAGACTTAAACATAGTTGCCAAACAGGAGCTCCAAATTCTTGGAAGCACTCCAGGTTTAAATTAAAACTGCAAATAGGAAATCTATCTGCAGAATTCCTCCCCAAAGCAGCTCTCCGAAAAGGAAATGGAAGTGTTTGGAGGAACTAAGAGCAGAGGAATGAGGAAAAGGTATCAAGGGCTTGCTCACTCTGTGTGTGTGTGTGTGTGTGTGTGTGTGTGTGCGTGTGCGCACAGCCTATTGTTATAGGCAGCATAAACACAAGCCCCAAGACTTTCTTCAGATACTTGAGCATTTCACCCCATTTCCAGGAAGGTACTTGGATAAGTGAGAAAAGCCCAGGAAAAATGGAATTGTGAATGAATTGCAATGTGATTCTTGTATAAAAAGCAAGGATCCCAACCCCAAATCTCCACAGAGGGCCAGTAAGTAACCTACTAAATTGAATTGAATGGAATTCAATCTGGTTCAATCCATTCTAGTCCATTTCAGTACAGTGTAGAGGGTACAGGGGATAGAGTGCTGGGCCTGGAATCAGTATGACTTGAGTCTAAATGCAGACCTCAGACACTTAGTTGTATAACCTAGGCAAGTCACTTACCCTTTGTCTGCCTCAGTGGCCTTATCCGTAAAATAATAATAGCACCTACCTCTCAGAGTTGTGAAGATAAAAAAAAAGTGACAGTATTTGTAAAATGCTTTTCAAAACTTAAAACATTATTATATATGGAATTTATGACATTATTATTATCCAATAAATCCAAACATGAGTTAATCCCACCCCCTAAGTGCAGACACAAAAACTAAAAAGACAAAAGTGAAAATCAGTCCCTGCTCTCAAGGAACTTACATCATGCTAAGGTTTACAGTTTGTAAACAGATAAGCAAATACAAAATAAATTCCCTCGTCAACCTAGCTGCTAGAGTCTTTCTCTTTAAGGTTACATTCTATCTACTCTGAATGTTCTTTTATGTACCCAATTATTTACATGTTATCTCTCAGATTAGAATGTAAACTGACGCTCTGTGCCTTTATTCTTATCCCCAGCACTTGGCCAGTGCCTGATACCTAGTGAGAGCTTAGTAAATGGTACTTGAATGAATGAATTAGGAGGATCAGGGAAGAGTTCTGTAGGAAGTAGCATCTGGACTGAACCTTGAAGCAAGAAAAGAATTATAAAAGGCAGAGTTGAGGAAGGAAATCATTCCACACATGGAGGTTGGCTTTTGCGAAAGTAGGGCAGCAGGGAACGGAATGCCAAGCTTGGGGAACGGCAAGGAGGCCTATTTGTCTGTCCCAGAGAACCCAAGAAAGGAAGTAGTGTGAAATCAGCCTGGAAAGGTGGACTAAAATATACCTGTATGGGGAAGGCCTTTAAATGCCAGGCCCAGAAGCTTTTATTTGGAGTTCGTGTGGGTCAGTGGAGCTAGAGTTAGAGGCTTTGTGTTTAAATACTAGCTCTCATACTTCTTAACTCTGTGATCTTGGGCAAGTCAAATAGCCTCTTTGCATCAGTTCCTTACATCTGAAAAGAGGAGGTTGGACTAGATGGCTTCTCAGCTCTAAATCTATGAGTCTCTCACCCTAGTGGCAATAGGGAGCCACTGAAGTTTGTTAAGTGAGGGAGTGACATAGGCTTTATAAGGATAGAGACCAAAATTGTGATTTCATTGGTATAGGAAACTCTGAGGCAAAGGAAACTCCATCTGGTTCCCAGAACAGTGAGAGGTTAAGCGATTTGCCCAAGGTCACATAGCCAATATGTGACGGGGTAGGATTTGAACTCAGATCTTCCTGGCTGGCTCTCTAGCCACTATACTATGCTGTCTCTCAAGACTGATGTTTCAGGAAGCATGTTTTAGCAGCTATGTGGAGGAGAGATCAGAGAGGGGAAGAGAAGCCTGGAGTCCATTCAGAAGCCTGTTGCAATGGTCTAACCAAGAGGTGATGTGGGCCTGAACTAGGGTGGGGGCCATACAAGCGGAGATAAGAAGATGTTTGAAAGATATGTTGCAGAGATAGATCTGTACCCCCAGCCCTTAGCATGGTTCCTGCCACATAGTAAACACTTATTAAACGCTTGATTAATAATTAGGGGGATCAGAGAAGGTTTCTTTTTTCAGTCAAAAAACATTTTTTTGGTTTGGATGTATGAAAATACTCATTTTTTAAAAAATTAAGCTCCCAGAAGATGTGGGAAAATTGGAACACTAATTCGTTGTTGGTGGAGTTGTGAAATGATCCAGTCATTTTGGAGAGCAATTTGGAACTATTCCCAAAGAGCTATAAAAATGTGCATACCCTTTGACCCAGCAATAGCACTTCTAGGGCTATATCCCAAAGAGATCATACAAATGGGAAAAGGACCCACATGTACAAAAATATTCATAGCAGCTCTTTTTGTGGTGGCAAAGAATTGGAAATTGAGAGGATGCCCATCAACTGGGGAATGACTGAGCAAGTTGTAGTTTTTGTGCTATAAGAAATGATGAACAGGCTGACTTCAGAAAAACCTGAAAAGACTTTTATGGTTGATGCTGAGTGAAGTGAGCAGAACCAAGAGAACATTGTACACAATAAAAGCCATGTTGTGTGATGACTAATATTGATAAACTTAACCCTTCCCGGCAATATAAGGATCTAAGACATCTCCAGAGGCCTCATGATGGAAAATGCTATCCACATCCAAAGAAAGAACTATGGAAGTTGAATTGCTATTTTTTTTTCTCTTCTGTTGAGTTTTGTTTCCTCTTTCTGATGGTTTCTCCTATTGGTTTTAATTTTTACTTACAACATCACTAATGTGAAAAATATGTTTAATAGGAATGTAAATGTATAGCCTATATCAGATTGTACACCATCTTGGGGAGGGTAGTGGGGAGGAAGGGGGAGAAAAATTTTAAACTCAAAAGCATATGGAAGTGATTACTGATAAATCAAAATAAATTAATAAAAAAATTTAAAAAAAATGAAGCTCCCAATTCGTTCCCTTCCCTTAGCCCCTCACTAAACCATTGAGAAGGCAAACAATATGGTACCCATTTTACATGTGAATGCATGGAAAGCATATTTCCATTTTAGCCAAGTTGCAAAAAAAACAGTTACACATACAAATACACAAAAAATGCAAAAATAATAAAGTAAAACAACAATGTGCTTCAGTCTGCACTCAGAGTTTATCAGTTCTCTTTCTGGAGGCAGATAGCATTTTTCATCATGAGTTCTTTGGAATTATTGTGGATCATTGCATTGATCAGAGTAGCTAAGTCAATCATAGTTGATCATCACTACAATATTACTGTTATTATGTACAATGTTCTCCTGGTTCTACTCACTTCACTTTGCATCAGTTCATGTAAGTCATTCCAAGTTTTTCTGAAATCATCCTGCTTGTCATTTCTTATAGCATAACATATTCCATTACAATTACATACCACAGCTTGTTCAGCCATTCTCCAACTGATTGGTATCCCCTCAATTTCCAATTTTTTTGCCACAAAAAAGCAATCAAATATTGATTGCTATCAATATTTTTTATACACACAGTTCCTTTTCCTTTGATTTCTTTGGGTTATGGACCATTTAGTGGTGGTAATGCTGAGTCAAAAGGTATGCCCAGTTTTATAGCTCTTAGGACATTGTTCCAAATTTTTCTCCAGCAGAGAAGGTTTCTATAGGAAATGGCACTTGCCCTGAACCTTAAAGGAAGAAAAAGATTATAAAAAGTGAACTTGAGGAAGGAAAGACTCCCAGGCATGGAGTGAGATGTGATAAGGCCCTGAACATCAGTTTTTGCCCATTCTGATATTCTATATCTTCATTCTATGCTCTGACATCTGACAATCTAAGTTTTATAGTCCTTTCCAGCTTTGACATGCTAGGCCAGGGGTGGGGAACCTGCAGCTTCAAGGCCACAGCCTGTGGCCTTCTAGGTCCTTGGGTGCAGCCTTTTGACTGAGTCCAAGTTTTATAGAACTAATCATTTTGTGAAGGGGATTTGTTCTGTGAAGTTTGGGTTCAGTCAAAGGGCCATACTTGAGGACCTAGAGGGCCATGTGTGACCTCAAGGTTACAGGTTCCTCACCTCTGTGCTAGACTCTAAGGTCCTGGTAGCCCTCAAATTCTTCTGTTTTAGGAAATCCTTCCATAATTGGATAGTCTGTATGCTAATGTCCATTTCATCTCTGACATTCTCTGTTTCAAATTCTCTTCCAGTTTTAATATTTTATGCTCTGCATTCTAAGGTCCCTTCTACTCTCACATTCTCCATTTAAGGCCCCCTTCCATTCTCACATTTGCAGAATCAGCGAATGTTCCAGGTTCTGAGGTCCCCCAGCTCAGGGATGGTTTTTACTTGGGTACTTTTCAGCTCTAATAATTACTGATTCTATGAAATCTTCCTATCCCCTACCCCATTCTGTTTTCCGGAATTCTAACATCAGAGCCTTTCTCTTTACAGGGATTTTAAAAAAAAAGGCCATCTGTTTAATTATTAGAGAAATAATATGGTAAGCTACTAGATACTGATATCTCAATGTGAATAAAAAATTTGAGAATAGGTTTTGGGATGGAGAGGGGGAGGCACTGGATACCTGAGGGAGGAAAAGGGGGCAAGAGTGAAGAGAAAGACCCAGCATGAGGAGGTTGTCTGGGTGTATCAAGACAAACTTGGCAAGTTTGTTGCGGAAAACTGAATCCCCGATGTCCTTGAACAGTTCATGACTCTGAGTACAACCCGCGTTAGGCAAGACGTGGATTATTCGCCAGAAACCTCACCGAAAAATGAAGGGATTGGACCAAGTCCTTCAGTTTTGATCATCTATGTCTGATTTTACAACAGAGAGAAACTGTATCTGAGTATATCAATGGTGTTTATAAGGAGAATTGAGGATAGGGGATTGGGCTAATGATCCAAGAGGTGCTGGGAGGTAGTGAGGGACAGGAAAGAAAGATAAAGAAAGAGTAGGGCTAGGGTAGCAAGGGCAGAGCTGGGCTGGGGCAGACTAGGAGGCCAGTGGAAGAGCATCTTTCCTATAGGATTTTGAGAGAGGCTTCTTGAGAGTGGAGCAGGGGTTGTGGATTTAAAGCTAGGAGGTACTTAGAGGCTGTCTGGTTCAATCCTCTTATTTATACATAAGGAAACAGATCCTGAGCAGGGAAGGGATTTGTCTAGGGTCACATAAGTAGTAAGTAGTAGTACCTGTCTTCTGACTTTAACATCCAGTGTGCTTGTAAATGCTAAAAGAGAAAGCTATTTAGAAATTTACCCAAGAGGAGGTGAGGAGAAAGAGGGATATGCAAAGGTGTCATTAGTATTTAAAAAAAGGAACCCAACTATGAAAGAGACTGCTCTCTCAAGAGTGTAACTGCAGATCATAAGCTAGAGTACCAGCAACATTTTTCAGACCGTGATACAACTGTTTTCCAAGCAATGACTATCTCCAGTTAAGACCATATGCTTGTGTATTGATATCAGTCTTTGACACTATCTATCTGTGTGAAAAGACATTTTCTTTTTCTTTTTTGGCAGAGGGTGGGGAGGCAATTGGGGTTAAGTGATTTGCCCAGGGTCATACGGCTAGTAAGTGTGTAAGGCTGGATTTGAACTCAGGTCTTCTTGACTCCAGTCCTAGAACTCCATCCATAACACCACCCAGCTGCCCTGTATTACAACAATTCTATTTATTATTATTATATTTCGAATTTTGTCAATAAAATTTGTTTTCTCTCTTATTATATAAGCATCTCCATAATAGCCTCATTTTTTTTAAGGCAATTGGGGTTAAGTGACTTGCCCAGGGTCACACAGCTAGTAAGTATCAAGTGTTTGGTCTCAGACCGGATTTGACCTCAGGTCCTCCTGATTTCAGGGCCAGTGCTCTATCCACTGCACCACCTAGCTGCCCCCTTATAATATCCTCAATTTTGCCTCTTGGCCCATAATGCTTAAAATATTTAGTATCTATTTTTATTTTTCTTGAGTTGCTTTTTTTTTTGTTTGTGTTTTCTTCCACAACATGACTATTATGGAGATGTTTTGCATGACTACACACGTATAACATGTCAAATTGCTTGCCTTCTCAATGAGGGGAGGTAGGGAGGGAGGAAGGGAGAGAATTTAGAACTCAAAGTTTTAAAAATGGTGGTTAAAATTGTTTTGACATGTAACTGGGGAAAAATAAAATACTAAAAAGAATATTTAGTATCCGGCCCCTTACATAATTTTTTTTTTTTGCTCACCCTTAATCTGTCCCATAGTTAGACTCTTTGAGTGGTCTAGAGGGTCAATTTAAGTCTGTCTGATCTGGATGTTTCTTTTTATCATAACATTCCAGGGAATGAAAGGCCACAAATAATCAACTTTCTCAGATAAGGAAACTCCACACCAGAAGGTGTTTACAAAACAAGGGAGCAGTAAACACTAGGGTTTCCTTTCCACACTTTTGTGTAGTAGAGTCTAATCATCCAAGGTTTCATGTTGGAATGTCCCCTAGGTCCAGGGTAGGAAGAATGTGAGACCTTTGAAAGCACACAAGCAAAATCTTAAAGTTGGCAAAGTTTGTCTGTTGGCTCTAAGTATTCCCTTTCTTTGCCTTTTGCTCACCTCTTGCTTCAGACTCATGTGGCACAACCACTCATGCTTAGAATTTTATTAGTAGAATGTTGAAGCTAGAAAGGACTTTATGTCATTCATTATCTATCCCAATCCCCTGATCCCTTCCCCTTTTATAGATAAGGAAATTGAGACTGAGAGAGAAGTGACTTGACCAAGGTCACATGGAATCAATGTTAGAGCTGAAAATCAAGTCCAAGCCCCTGACTCAGTCCATGGCTCTTACCATCACTGTCTTAGAGTGTTATTTAACTCCATATATGTATATTTTATCTGGGTCATTGGTCATTGTGACTGGAAAAAAGTCATCATTTAGTGGCTACCCTTTTAGAGATGAAGTTTTCCATATCTAGCTAGGCTGATTCTCACACAATAGCTCATCACCCAAACCCACACTTTCTTGCCTGTTAGAACTTTATATGATTGCAAATCCTAATCGTGCAGAGCATGAAGGAATCTTAAGGATCAATCTCATTTTGTAGATTTGAAAACTAAGGCTCATAGGAAATGACTTATCCGAAGTCACAAAGGTACAAAGTTAAATAATTAAGATTTTGAACCCAGATCCTCTTATTCCATATCCAGCCCTCTTCCCCTTGCCCAACCAACCTCTCAGAACTTAAACTTTACAGTCATAGTCTTGGACTATGACTGGTGACCCACTGTCACCTCTATACCAAGATGAGGTATCAAGGAGGAATTCTGTGGTGGGTGAAAAGTTAGGGAGATGTTCTAATCTGCACTAGAAGAGGATGCAACCACAGTAATAATTATGAGGCTGCTAGGTGGCTCAGTGAGTAGAGTGCCGGACAGAAAGACCTGAGTTTGAATCTTGCTTCTGACATTGACTACCTGTGTAACCCTGGTCAACTCACTTGACCTCTCTCAGCCTCAATTTTCTCTTCTGTAGAATGGGGACAATAGTAATAGTTACTTCATTGGGTTGCTGAGAGGATGAAATGAGATTGGAGTGGGGATATGGAACTATATAGTTCCATATCCCCACTCCAATTAACATAAAAAAGCTCAATATTCTTCAGGATCAGTCAAACAAAGGAATAAATTAGATGTAAACAAGATTGAATTAAATAATTTTATCTAAAATGTACACTAGATATGAACAAGTCCTTAGTTGATTTGGGAGAAATGAAGTACTTTGATCATTGGATAATGCCACATAGGAAATGTTTTGGGATTGGTTGAAGGAACTAGATACACCTCAAGTCTTATCTATATTATAGCAAGCCTGTTCAGAGTAAAACTTTCCAGCAGGATGATTCCAGCAGGAGCATTCCAACAACAGGCCAGTCTAGTGTCAATTGAGGTAACTGCGGGCAGGGGGGAAGATTGAATTCTTTCTCCTTTCCCTCTCCCTCCAGTTGACTGGAGTACAACCTTGTGAATGTTGGAAAATCGGAAAATGAGCCCTTTCTATCAGCGTTGGCAGCAATTATCCCTGGATTTTTATTGAGAGCTCTGATAGATGAGATAAGGATAAACTAGAACTGCTGAGGAAAAGTGGATTCAAGACTGTACAAAGGCACTGACTTCGGAGCCCAGAAGAGACTATCCATGAGGCAGAACTTCATGAGAATTCCACAAAGGGAGAAAAGGACTCCAGTAACCAGAAGCCATAGGTTGTGCTGCGGCCATGTGTTTAGAGTCCAAGTGGGTTCTAAGTTTGAGCCCACTTTCTCCATGGACTCTGTGTTTAATTGTGGGAGAGTATGCCCCAGGTATTTTGGGAGAGGAGGAGAAGGGGAAATGTTTTGTGTTAACTGTTCTTACTATACCACATTAGTAAATGCTTATTTCTAAAAGCCAATATATATCAGCTAGTTAATTGAGAAGGGGCTTATACCACGAGGGGGATTATGAGTGATACTTCTATAAACCCCAGCCCCTTGAGGTTACCCTTAAAATACTGAAGGGAGGCATAATCAGCTCCTTTCAGCCTCAACCTGCTAGCACTAGAGGGAGTTTGGGAAGTAGCACAGTGGGGGTACTATATATGTAAAGTGCTTTGGAAACCTTAGGGCACCATATAAATATTAGCTGTTATTATGAGATATGATGGATCTATTGATGTATAAATATTATTGTTATTAAATAAATGGTTTTTGCTGTTCATGAAGTAAGAAGGATGAAACTTCTCTCCCTAACTAGATCATAAGCTGCTTGAGAGCAGAAACCATGTCTTCTCCTCCTACAGTCTCACAGTGACTAGCACAGGTTTGGGGCAAAGAATAGATTGGATTGGTTTGTTTCTAATCTCTGGGCTGTATGGCATGTTCAGCAAGGACTAGCACATTTGGTGCTTGTTGAATTCTTTTCAGGGCTGCTTGTCCACTTTTGGTGTCCACCTGTCACCCAACTCTCACCTATGGCTCCAAAAAGCTGTAGCATGCCCAGCAGCCACACCCTGGTAAAACCACCTCAGCAGACAGGCTAACCAGGTTAAGGGGAACCAACGGGCCTCAAGCCCATTGGTGAATTAGGAGAATGTCTACCCTAAGCATGTGAAGACTTACCCCAGTAGAATAGGTGGTTGAAGACAGTTTGTTCCAACAGCCATGAAGGCAGCTGACGCAGGCACTGAAGAGTGCTTAGAGCTTGGTCAGGCGTCAAACATGCCAAGATCATCCACTGCATCTGAAGCCATCACCAGTTGTCTTGACTTTTGTCCTGCTGCTGGACTTTAATGACTCAGGAAGAGAGAGTGAAACTGACAACTTTGCACAGCTCTGCTTCACTTAAATCTAATTCATACACAAGTCAAGACATCACCCATGATGTCATTTGTCCTCTTTGAAAATGAAAGATGAACAATAATCTCTGAAATTCTCAGAAAAGTAATAACTGACCTGTCAGCAGAATTTGCAGCTCTGTACAGAAACCTCTCAACAATTAGGGGCCTTGCCTGGCTTAAATGGAGCAGAAATGATGGTGGGAAGGGTAACTTCACTACTTTCTCTCACTACCCTTCCCTTGCACACATGGCACAGGATTAGTAAGAAAGACTGGGGCTCAAATCTTACTTCAGTCACTTATTACCTATGTGATCCTAGGCAAATCCTCAGCCCCTCTGTGCCTCAGTTTCCTCATTTGTAAAATGATAGGGTTTGATTTGACGTTTTGTAAGGTGCCTTCTTGCTTTAACTCTAGGATCCTATAATCAGTCCAGTTGAGAGGGTGTCTTATGCAGTGGAAGGAATAATGGATTTTGAATGGAGACCTGGTTTTTAATTTCAGCTCTGCTTATTTTTTTTAAATTAACCAATGATTTGTCTATTTTGTCATTTTTTTCATAAAATCAGCTTCTAGTTTTATTTATTAGTTCACTTTTAATTACAATTTTTTCTGTCTTTTGATTTTTCAGAATTTCCATTTTGTAGTTTAATTGGGAATTTTTAATTTTTTCTTTTTTTTAGTTTTCTTTTTTTAAGTGCATGCCCAATTCATTGATCTGCTCTTTCTCTCTTTTACTGATATACATGTTTAGAGAAATAGAATTTCCCTCATGTACAGTTTTGGCTGGATCCCACAAATTTTGGTTCATTGTCTCATTGTTATCATTCTTTTTAATGAAATTAATTATTGTTTCTATGATTTGTCCTTTGACCCATTCATTCTTTAGAATTAGATTACTTGGTTTCTCTTTTTTTTTTTTTTGTGCTTTTTGGTGAGGCAATTGGGGTTAAGTGACTTGCCCAGGGTCACACAGCTAGTAAGTGTCAACTGTCTGAGGCCGGATTTGAACTCAGGTCCCTCCTGACCCCAGGTCCGGTGCTCTATCCACTGCACCACCTAACTGTCCCCCCAATTAATTTTTAATCTATGCTTCCATAGCCCTTTATTGAATGTAATTTATATTGCATTATGATCTGAAAAGGGTGCATTTACTATCTCTTTTTTTCTGCATTTATTTGTTAGGTTTTAAAGCCCCAATACATGGTCAATTTTTGTGAAGGTGCCAGGTGTAGTTGAGAAAAAGTTATGCTTCTTCCTACTTATATTGGATTTTCTCCAAAGGTCTATCATATTAAAATTTTCTAATATTCTATTCATCTCCTTAACTTCTATCTTGTTTATTTTGTGATTAGGTTTATCTATCTCTGAGAGAGGAAAGTTGAGGTTCCCCACTAGTATAGTTTTACTGTCTATTTTTTGCTGTAATCCATTTAACTTTTCCTTTAAGAATGTGGATGCCATGCCATTTGATGTAGCTATGTTTAGTATTGATACTACTTCATTGTCCATGGTACCTTTTAGCAAGATGTAGTTTCCCTGCTTATCTCTTTTAATTAGGCCTATTTTTGCTTTTGCTTTGTCTGAGATCGTGGTTGTTATCCCTGTCTTTTTTACTTCAGTTGAAGCATAACAGATTTTTTTTTCTGTTTGGCTGAGTGAATTCTGATGGCTGAGTGAGTATAAATAGCAATTGTTTCTGTTTTGACCAGAAACCCTGAGGGGTTGATTTTTTCTTTTTTCTTTTTTTTTTTTATTAGGTTAAAGAGGCTATCCTTTGTCTCATTTCTTACCTATCCTTAATCTTTGAATGGGCACGGCCTCAGACAAGTTGAGACCTGGGAAAGACCTTAGCTTAAAATGGTCAAGTCTCCCACTGCATCCAGGGCCATCTCTAATCATCCTGATCTATGTGTTGTCACTGAACATAGATGGCTGTAGAGAAGAGAGTGAGGCTGGTGACTTTGCACAGCCCTGCCTCACTTAAATCTATTTCACTTGCAAATCATGACATGGTCCTCTTCAAGAAGGAAGGACACTCTAGCTTCTTATTGTAGATCTGTGCATGTCAGTCTGTTTCAAGTGCTTTTCTTGCAAACAATGTATTATTGGATGCTGGTTTCTAATCCATTCTGCTAACTGCTTATGTTTTATGGGTGAATTCATCCCATTCATATTCACAGTTATGATCACTAACTGTGCATTTCCCTCCATCTTATTTTCTTCTGTTTATCCTTTTCTCTCTCATTTTGTCCTGTCCCTCCTCTAAAGTTTTACTTCTGACTATTACCTTCCTTTATTCATCTTCCCTTTCATCATCTCTCCTTTTTATTAGACCAATTTCTGTACCCAATTGAGTGTGTCTGTGTGTGTGTGTGTAAATACATATATTTTCCCTCTTTAAACCAATTTCAATGAGAGTGAGGTTCAAGTGTTGCCCTCCACTCCTCCCTCATTCCTGCCCCCACTGTAAAAGCTCTTCTTAGTGTGCCCCCTTTTTTGTGAGATAATTTCCCCCATTCTTCCTCTTCCTTCCCCCTTCTTTCAATGCATCCTTCTTGCCCATTCGGTTTTTTTCTTTTTTTTTACATCATCCCAACATAATTGACTCTGCCATATCTATGTAGACTCTTTTTAACTGCCCTAATAATGATTAAGTTCTTAGGGGTTATATGTATCATCTCCTCATATAAGAATGTAATCTTATTGAATCCCTTATGATTTCTCTTTCATGTTTACCTTTTTATGCTTCTCTTGAGTCTCATGTTGGAAAGTCAGATTTTCTATTCATCTCTGGTCTTTTCATCAGGAGTGCTTGAGAGTCCACAATTTCATTAAATAGATATTTTCCCCTTGAAAGATTATACTCAGCTTTGCTAGGTAGGTTAGTACTTTGCTCCTTTGTCTTCCAGAATATAATATTTTAAGCCCTCTGCTCCTTTAATATGGTAGGTGCTAAATCTTGTGTGAGCCCTATTGTGGCTCCATAATATTTGAATTGTTTCTTTCTGGCTGGTTGCAATATTTTTTCTTGACCTGAGAGCTCTGGAATTTGGCTATAATATTCTTGGGAGTTTCCATTTTGGGATCTCTCTCAGGTGGTGATTGGTAGATGCTTTCTATTTCTATTTTGCCTTCTGTATCTAAGATATTGGGGCAGTCTTCCTTTATAATTTCTTGAATTATGGTTCTTCCTTTGATCATAGATTTCAGGTACTTTAATAATGTTTAAACTATTTCTCCTCAATATATTTTCCAAGCCAGTTGTTTTTCTAATGGAAGAGTCCACATTTTCTTCTATTCTTTCATTCATTTGATTTTGTTTGATTGTTTCTTAATGTCTCATGGAGTCAGTAGCTTCCACTTGCTCAAATTCTAATTTTTGAGGAATTACTTTCTTTTTTATATATTTTCTTGGAACGTAGCACCTTTTAATATATTTAGAGTAAGCAGCCACCCTTACCAGTCAATTAAAAGCTTCATTAGTTTCTGTGAAATTCCTATTAAAGAGGATGGGCTGACACATTTTTGATACCTATTTGTAGGGCTATTTATAGGTGGCAGCTAAGTGGCTCAGTGGATAGAGCAGCACATCTGGAGTCAGAAAGACCAGAGTTCAAATCTGGCTTCAGATGCTCACTAGTTGTGTGACCTTGAGCAAGTCACTTAACCCTGCCTGTATAAAACCTGGAGAAGGAAATGGCAAACCACTCCAGTATCTTTTTTTTTAAAAAATATTTATTTATTTATTTTTAGTTCTCAACATTCACTTCAATAAGATTTTGAGTTTTAAATTTTCTCCCCCTACCTCTTCTCTGTCCCCTCCCCAAGACAGCATGTAATCTGATATAGGCTCTACTTATACGTTCATATTAAACATATTTTCACATTAGTCATGATGTAAAGAATTAGAACTAATGGGAGGAACCACAAGAAAGAAGAAACAAAACAAAACAACAAAAGAAAAGGAGAGCAAATAACATACTTCCGTCTGCATTCAGACTCCAGAGTTCTTTCTTTGGATGTGGATAGCATTTTCCATCACAAGTCTTTTAGAGTTGTCTTAGATCCTTGCATTGCTGAGAAGAGTTAAATATATCACAGTCAGTCATTGCACAATGTGGCTGTTACTGTGTACAATGTTCTTCTGGTTCTGCTCATTTCATCCAGCATCAGTTTGTATAAGTATTTTTGAACAACATATTGTAGGATTATGGTTCTTAATCCACTCTGCTATATGCTTCCACTTTATGGGAGAGTTCATCCCATTCACATTCACAGTTATGATTAACATTTGTGTCTTTTTCCCCATCCTATTTCCTCCCCCTACCACCCCATTTATGCTTTTCTCTCTCCTTTCTCTCTTTCCCTCTTCACTAGAGTTTTGCTTTCTACCACCACCTCCCTCAGTCTGCCCTCCCTTATATCAACCCTCTTCCTTTTCATCCCCTTTACTCTTACTACTTCTTCCCTCCCTTCTATTCACTCCCCTCCCTTTTCTTTCCCCTTTCTCCTCCTACTTCCTATAAGGTAAGTTAGATTTCCATACCTAACTGATTATGTTATTCCCTCTTTGAGCCAAATCTGATGTGAGTAAGGTTCAAACAATGCTCACCTCCTTTCTTTTCCTCTACTATAACAGGTTTTGGTGCCTTTTCATGTGATGCAATTTACCCTTGTCTGCCTCCTCCTTTCCTCTTCTCCCAGGACAATCCCTTTTTTATCACTTAATTAGATTTTTTATCATCACATCGAAGTCAACTCATACCTATGCCCTCTGTCTATGTATACCCCTTTTAAATGTCATAATCTTGATACAATTCTCAGGAGTTAAAAGTGTCACCTTCCCTTGTAAGGATGTAAACAATTTGCCCTTATTAATAACATGTTTTTTTTTCTTTCCTGTTTATCTTTTTATGCCTCTCTTGAGTCTTGTATTTGAAGATCAAATTTTCTGTTGAGCTCTGGTCTTTTCATCAGGAATGTTTGGAATTCCCCTATTTCATGAATCCCCTGAAAGATTATGCTCAATTTTGCTAGGTAGTTGATCCTTGGTTGTAATCCAAGCTCCTTTGCCTTAGGGAATATCGTATTCTACACCCTCCGACCTTTTAATGTAGAAGCTGCAAGGTCCAGGTAAACCTGACTGTGGTTCCATGATATTTAAATTGTTTCTTTCTGGCCAGTGGCAAGTAGTTTCTCTTTGATCTGTTAATTTTGGAATTTGGTTAAAATATCCATTGATATTTTCAATTTGGTATCTCTTTCAAGAGGTGATCAGTGGGTTCTTTCTTTGTTTCTCTTTTTCTTTTTTGGTGAGGCAATTGGGGTTAAGTGACTTGTCCAGGGTCACACAGCTAGTGTCAACTGTCTGAGGCTGGATTTGAACTCAGGTCCTCCTGAATCCAAGGCTAGATGTCTATCCACTGTGCCACCTAGCTCCCCTGGTGGATTCTTTCAATGACTATTTTACCTTCTGTTTCTAGGACCTCAGAGCAATTTTCCTTGATGATTTCCTGAAAGATACTGTCCAGACTCTTTTTTTTCATTGTTGTTTTCAGGTAGACCAATAATTTTTAAATTGTCTCTCCTGGATCTATTTTCTAGGTCAGTTGTTTTACCAGTGAGGTATTTTACATTTTCTTCAATTTTTTCATTCTTTTGTTTTTGTTTGATGGATTCTTGATATCTCATAGAGTCATTGGCTTCCACTTGCCCAATTCTAATTTTTAATTAACTGTTTCCTTCTTTTAGATTTTGTACCTTCTTTTCCCTTTTGCCCATTTTACTTTTTAAGGAGTTTTCTTCAGTGAGTTTTTGTGCCTCCTTTTCCATTTGGCCAATCCTACTTTTTAAGGAGTTGATTTCTTTAGAGTATTTTTTCCATTTGGTCAATTATATTTTTTAAGAACTTGCTTTCTACAATCAATTTTTTTTTTAATTTTTGCTTTTTGGTGAGGTAATTGGGGGTAAGTGACTTGCCCAGGGTCATGCAGCTAGTAAGTGTCAAATGTCTGAAGCCAGATTTGAACTCAGGTCTTCCTGACTCCAAGGCCAGAGTTCTATCCACTTCACCATACCTAGCTGCCCCTACAATCAATTTTTGTCCTTCCTTTTCCAAGCTATTGACTCTCTCTTGCATGCCTCTCATTTCATTTCCCAATTTTTCTTCTACCTCTCTTATTTGACTTTTAAAATCCTTCTTGAACTCTTCCAAGAAGGCCTTTTGGGCTTGAGACCAGTTCATATTCCCCTTTAAGTTTTTGGATGTAGATATATTGACAATGCTGTCATCTTCTGAATTTGTGCCTTGATCTTCCCTGTCCCCATAACAAGAATCTGTGGTCATTATCTGTTTCTGCTTTCTGCTCATGGTGTTTGTCTATTTCCTGGCTTTCAAAGTTGAGCTCTTCTGCTGGAGTGCAGGGGGCACTGATTCAAGCTTCTTGGGCTGAGAACCTGGGGCCTGGCCACTGACTTTGTGTTCTAGAGTTACAGATACTGGCAGCTGGAAGCTGAAGGGGTCTGGAAGCTTACCTGGTGCTGAGCTGGGGTCAGCAGCACTGGAGATCTCAGGGTGGGGGTAGGGAGTCTGGCTCCTGGAGGATGCCTGCTCACCCAGGCTTCTTTAAAGCACTTGAATGTTTGGCTGCTGGAAGATGTCTGCCAGCCTGGAGCTGTGCTGAAGCGTGGGGAGATGGGGGTGTGTGTGTGTGTGTGTGTGTGTGTGTGTGTGTGTGTGTGTGTGTGTGTGTGTGTGTGTGTGTGTGTGTGTGTGGGGGAAGAGTCCTGGTGTTGGTGCTTGCCTGCTCCACCGCCCTGGGGCTTAAGATCTCCCCCTGGTTTGCTAGGTGGGGCTTGCCACTGGCTTGCTGGGACACCTCCCATCCTGTACCGCCCCCCTTCCCCCATAGCAAGAGGGGCCTTTCCCATTAATCCCCCAAGCTTCCTGGGCTACAAGACTGCTGGACTCTGTCTTTCTGCTGGCTCAGCTGTTCCGGGGTTTTTCCTCAGGTGATATTTTCCGGGCTTTCAGAGGTCAATAAGAGAGGGCGAGAGTGACTTACTTGTTACTCCACCATCTTGACTTCCAGAGGTCCAGGAATTATTTTCTTCAATGAGCTTGCATATCTTGCCTCTTTTTTACCATTTCCCCAAGTATGTTTTTAAAGTTGTGTTTTTGCGCCTCTTTTCCCAGGCTGTTAGCTCTTTTTAAAATTTTCTTGCAAAGCTCCCTTCAGATTGAAAGTGCTACTGCTCCTCAGGACCCCTGCTCTCATAACTGAAATGCTACTCTCTGCTCTTGAACTGTAACCTGGAAGCGTGGATGGGCAATGGAGTTGTCAAACAGCGTCCAGTCCTGTGCCCGGTGCTAGTGCATGGATCCCCCTAATCTCTTTCTGACCATTTGCCCGATTCCCTTACCATCTCTGGCTTGAGAGCTCCTGAAGTTACTGCTGCTGTTGTCACAACCATCAAGTTCCACCACTGTGTTGCATTCATGAGAGCTCTGGCTTAGCCTTCACTCTGTCCCCCTGTGTCACAGATATCTACTTCAGACTTTCTAAGTTGACTTGGGCTGGAAGAATGTCTTACCCTCACCTTTTTTTTTTTTTTTTTGGCTCTGCCACTTCAGAAATCAATTTGAGGCATTGTTTTGAAGTTCTTTGGAGGTGAATGTTGGGAGAGCTGTGCTGTAGTGCCTCCTCTACTTTACCAGCTTGACTCTGCTTCAGCTCTGCTTCATTTTTTCCCTTTGAAATAGTGCTTTATGTTTTCCAATTACATGTAAAGACAAATTTTAATATTTATTTTTAAATAAAAATTTGAATTACAAATTTTCTCCTTCCTTCTTTCTCTTCCTCCCTAAGACAGTAAGCAACTTGGTATATATTACATATGTGCAATCATGTAAAACATATTTCCATATTAATCATGTTGTGAAAGAAGAAACAGAGCAAAAGGAAAAACTATGAAAAAAATAAAAGTGAAAATAGTGTGCTTCGATCTACATTCAGACTCTATCAGTCTTTCTCTGGATGCGGATAGCTTTTTCCATCATGTGTCTTTTGGAATTGTCTTGAATCATGGTATTGCTGAGAAGAACTAAGTCAATCACAACTAATTATCACTATAATATTGTTGTTGCTGTGTACAATGTTCTCCTGGTTCCGCTCACTTTACTTCATTTAAGTCTTTCCGGGTTTTTCTGAGATTTACTTGCTTATCATTTCTTACAGCACAGTAGTATTCCATTCCATTCATATACCACGACTTATTCAAACATTCTGCAAGTGATGAGCACTTTCTAATTCTTTGCTACCACAAAAAGAACTGCTATATATATTTTTGTACAAGTAGGTCCTTTTCCCTTTTTTATGATCTCTTTGGGATACAGACCTAATAGTGGTATTGCTGGATCAAAAGGTATGCACAGTTTGATTGTCCATTGGGCATATTTCCAAGTTACTCTCCAGAATGATTAGATCACTTCACAACTCTACCAACAGTGCATTAGTGTCCTAATTTTCCCACATCTTCTTCAACATTTATCATTTTCCTTTTCTATCATATTAACCAATCTGATGGGTGTGAGGTGATACCTGAGAGTTATTTTAATTTGCATTTCTCTAATCAATAATGATTTAGACCATTTTTTCATGTGACTACATATCTCAGCTCAGCTTCTTCCAAACTGTATCATCTTAGGCAAGTCACTTCTCTTCTCTGGGGCTCAGTTTCCTTCTAAATAATAGTGTTGTATCTGATGATCTCCTAGGTCCCTTTCAGCTCCAGCTCCTACAATCCTACGTGGGCGTTCTTTACAAGGCCAAACATAACAATTTACAAATTCCTGAATGTGAGTAGTGATTCCTAGAAGGGCAAGATCATCTCATTTGTGCTCAGGCCTCCTGGCAAGGCCTGCATTTAACTGCTTAATCTGTGATGCTCCCCTCAGTTGGCTTTCCAGCACCCCACCTCTCTCCCAGCTAAGCTTATCTACCTTGTCTTGCCAGATCTTCGGGGAGAGAACATGCCCCCACACAACCCCATATAAGCTGGTCTGTGAGAATTGTGCTAGAACTTGAGAAGCAGAGCATAATGGAAGATTCCAGAGGGCCAGATCTGGAGTTAGGAAGACCTGAATTCACATCCTGCCTATGACACCTACTAGCTTCTGTGGCCAACTCCCCTATTAACTTAAGCCTACTTCTTTTGGAAAAGGAGTATAATCACACCTGCAGCAGCTAGATGATGCAGTAGATAGAGCACTGGGCCTGGAGTCAGAAAGATCTCAGTTCAAATTCAGCCTCAGATACTTATTAACTGGATAAATCACATTACCTTTATCTACTTCTATTTCCTTGACTGTAAAATGAGGATAATAATAGCACTTATGTCCCAGAGGTGACTGTGAGGATCAGATGAGGCAAAATGGAAAGTGCTTAGTTTAGTGCCTGACACTTAATAAATGCTTATTTTCTTCCTGCAGTACTTACCTTGAAGGGTTGTTGTGAGGCTCAAATTCAGTTAATCAGTCAATAAGCATTAATTGAGCATCTACTATATGCCAGGCACTTGGAATACAAAAAGAGGCAATAGAAAGCCCTTGTCCTCTAGGAATTCACCATTGAATGGAGGGACAAAAATCAAACAAATATTTACAAATCAGCTATATACTGGATAAATAGGAAATAGTTAATAGGGAGAAGACACTAGAATTTAAAAGAGGTTGGGAAAGGCTAGAGGGGTTAGGAAAGTAGAAAGTATCTTGTAGAAGATAGGATTTTCACTGCGACTTGAAGGAAGTCAGGGAAGCCAGAGGGCAGAAATGAGGAAGGAGAACATTCCAGACATGGGGGACAGTCAGACAAATCCCAGACCTGAGACATAAAGTGAATTAATTGTGGAATAGCAAGGAGACCAGCATCACTGGACCAAAGAGTATGTGGTAGAGAGTAAGGTGTATGAAAACTGGAAAGGTGGGGGGGGCTAGGCTATGAAGAGATTTGAAGTCCTAGACTAGATTTTCTGTAAGGAACTTTCCTTTTAAAATCCTGTGATAATTCACCAGTCCCAAATCTGGACAGGGAAGGAATCATAGTGGAAGGGATCATGGGATTCCATGTGGGGATAACTGTATTTGTTAAGGCTCATGGAGGAGCTGGAACGTGATGTATGAGCAAGACACTGAGGGGTGGGGGATGGGCAGTGAAGAAAGGAGTCCAGCTGGAGCAGAGGGTTAGGTTACTGTGGATGGAAATCGCTCCCGCGGTTAACCTCAACTGAAAACATTTTAAAAATATCCTTAGCTTCCAAGGGTTGAGATTTAATACTAGGATGGTAAATACTCAGGATGTTAGGGATTAATATCCAGGAGAGGAGGACCTCAGGAATTGCTGGGGCAGGGACAATGGTAGAAAGTGAAGAGTGAAGGGATTGGACTAGATAACCCCTAAGGTTCCTTCTATCACTCAGTCCTAAAATCCCTGCCCTGTCAGGAGTCTGGGCTTGTGAATTGGCATAGGATTTTAGAGGGCAAAGTTCCTTAAAGATCCTTATTTTATAGATGAGACTGAGGCCCAGAGAGTGATTTACACAACATCACATAGATAGTAAGAGGCTGAGCCAGAATTTGAACCTGTCTTCTGCCTCCATGCCCACGTTATTTTCACTATACCACCCACTCACCCATTGCTGGGCTAGTCATTTTGGATACCTGTGTGCAAGGTTGCTGCACAATTGTATCAGCTCTTAACAGCCTTATTGTAAAGCAGGGACACCAATGAGAGTGAGGGAGAGGAGCAGTTTTGGAAGGGCAGCAGGTAAAGTACCTTCAGAACCTTCTAGTCTTGTGACTTGAATCCTGGAAGGGAACCTATTACTCAGGGAGGGCAGTTTAGGAGCCACTGAGTCTCTTAGCTCTAATTCTCTTGCCAATCACCTGCCATTATTTATTGTTGAGTCATTTCAGTTGTGTCTGACTCTTTGTGACCTCATTTGGTATTTTCTTGGCAAAGATATTAGAGTGATTTGCCATTTCCTTCTCTAGCTCATTTGACAGATGAGGAAAATGAGGCAAACAAGGTTAAGTGACTTGCCTAGGGTCACACAGCTAGTAAGTGTCAGAGGTCAGATTTGAACTCAACAAGAATCTTCTTGACTCTGGGCCTGGCATGCTATTCACTGAGCCACCTAGCTACTCACTACTGCTATTTCCTCCCCTCTATTGACTGTTGCCCATTAATGCTTAAAAACCGCAAAAATGAAGTCTTTACTATCTTTATACATAGGAAGGATGGACTACAATGGGTTGATATTTGATCAATATTTCTCTTGGGGTACAGAGAGTTATTATAGGCCACAAGATAAAACACAGTGGTCCTAATAACTGTCCTGCTTCATTGCCCTTCAAATCTTCACCATTTTACAAGACCCATCTCAAAGCCTACCACTCCCATCTTTTCCTTCTACCTCAGCATGCCACAGTGGGAAAAACACAAGCTTTGGAGTCAAAGGGTCTGGATTCAAATGTCACTGCTGATGCTGACTATATGTGAGACCTTGGGCCAGCCCCTTCTTTGTGAGCCTCAGTTTCCTCACCTGTAAAAAGAGAGGGTTGTATTAGATGGCCTCTGAGGTCCTTCCAGCTGTAAATCTATGAGCCCCAAATGAGATTGATATTTTCCTTCCTTTTGACCCACCCATGCTACTTTGAGTCTATGTAGTAGTTTGGCTGGTGCTGTGCAAGTCACAAAAAACTTGGTCTCACAGTTTCACAGGACAACAAAGTTATCAACAGACCAGTGAATAAGCCTTTAGCAAACTCCAACCCTTTGTATCTAGCCCTCTGCTCAATGCCATGGGTAGACACAAAGAACAAGGCATGATGTCTGCCCTCAAGATTGATCTTTCCCTTCCTGATGACCCACCCACATCAGTTATATTCCATTCAAGTATTTGGGGGCACCTGATCATACTTCTCTGGATCTTTGACTTCAACTCCATGAATACTCATTCTACCAGCATAGATTACAATTCATTAATGAGTTGCTCATGTCTTTCCACAAATCTTTGGTAGCAGAACTATAAAACATACTGGAGGTCTCCCTCTGATTCATTAGACTGTGAGCTCCTTGAGAATTCCTACTGTTTTTTGCCTTTCTTTGCATCCCTAGCACTTAGCATAGTGCCTGGAACCCACATCTTGAGTTTTTGAGAATATCCATATGGTTGTAATTTATTTCCTCCAGAAGTCTCTCACTGGACACCGGATAAAGAATGATTTCACAATGGAATATACCAAAGGTTAAATAAATATTTTTAGTTGGTCTAAAAACTGCAAGTGTATTAGTTAGCACTGTCTGCACCCCTTTCTGAGACACTATCCCTGCCACTGTAGCAATGGAAGGGGGAACAAATGATACAGGGGGGTCATCTTATATTTTTTCTCTTTCATGGGTTTCTGTGGCCCCCAAAGTAGGCAGACAACACTCTGTTTAATAGTTCTTCTTATTTAGCAAAGCTGGTACCCAGAAAGTAGATTAAGTGTGTTGCCAGGATTGTCCTCACAGTTAGAAAGAAACTATTGAGCTTACCTTCTGGTGGCATAGGGTCCCCTCTACTCCATGATGAAGTATTGGAGGATGAAAGTGAAATGACTTTCAATTTAGACTTTTTGTACACTATTTTGTATTATCCCCTTATGAATTTATGCATCTTCTACTCTCATATCCCCAAATGGATTGCAAGATACCATACATTATATTTCTGGGTACAAAGTAAGTGGTCAATAGACACCTGGTGAATTTGAATTTTGACTGTGAGGATTCTCAGATATGATAATGATTGTGATGGCCCATAATCTCTTTTTTTATCCAACTAATTTTCTGCATAGGTTAAAGATGCCTAGAAGGAACAACTCCCACAGTCAATGGTATCTTATCTTTCCTAAAGGAAGAAGCACTAAGTGAGGACCCAGACTAGAAATATTCTCAAGTTAGACAGCACTGAGTGGGGGGATACATGGTGTACTTTGAAGGAACAAGAGGGACACATTGGGTTGAGTTTAAGTATGATAAGATAACAGGGTGCTCCCTTTTTCCAGCCTTTGGCAATTACTTAATTCAGTTGGCAGCAACAGCTGGGCATTGGTCACACAAATCAGTTCTGCATGGATTGCTGAGCAGCTGGAGGTATTCAGGACAAGCTGTCCAGTACTTTGTAGTCATAAACAACTGGGTCCCATGGTATCACAGAACTAAGTCATTAAGAGACTAATCAATTAGCCTTTAGAAACCTCCTAAAAGTTGGTCTGGGTCCAGACCTGTGCTCAATGTCCTGAAGGATACAAAGTAGGAGATATGATTTCTGCCCTCAAGGTGCCTACAATCAGTCAATCAATCAACAAGCATTTATTTATTTATTTTTAATTTATTTATCTATTTTTAGTTTTCAACATTCACTTCCATAAGATTTTGAGTTCCAAATTTTCTCCCCATCTTTCCCCTCCCCCCACTCAAGATGGCATGCTATTAGATATAGGCTCTACATATACATTCATATTAAACCTGTTTTCACATTAGTCATGTTGTAAAGAAGAATTAGAACCAATGGGTGGAACCACGAGAAAGAAGAAACAAACAAAAAAGAATAAAAAGAGAGAGCAAATAATATGCTTTGATCTGCATTCAGACTCCATAGTTCTTTTTCTGGATATGGATAGCATTTTCCATCATGAGTCCTTTGGAGTTGCCTTGGTTCCTTGCATTGCTAAGAAGAGATAAGTCTATCGAAGTTAGTCATTACACATTATGGCTGTTACGGTGTACAATGTTCTCCTGGTTCTGCTCACTTCACTCAGCATCATTTCATGTAAGTCTCTCCAGGTTTTTTTTGAAGCCTGCCTGCTCATCATTTCTTATAGCACAATAGTATTCCATTACATTCATATACCACAACTTGTTCAGCCATTCCCCAACTGATGGGTATCCCCTCAATTTTCAATTCTTTGCCACCACAAAAAAAGCTGCTATAAATATTTTTGTACAAGTAGGTCCTTTTCCAGCCCTGGATTCAGGAGGACCTGAGTTTAAATCTGGCCTCAGACACATAACACTTACTAGCTGTGTGACCCAGGGCAAGTCACTTAACCCCACTGCCTACCCCCCCCCCCCAAAAGTAGGTCCTTTTCCCATTTGTATGATCTGTTTGGGACACAAACCTAATAGTGGTATTGCTGGGTCAAAGGGTATACATATATTTATAGCCCTTTGGAACTATAACATAGTTCCAACTCCATAAACAATGCATTAGTGTTCCAATTTTTCCCATATCTTCTCCAGAATTTATTATTTTTCTGTTTTGTCATGTTAGCCAATCTGATTGGTGTGATGTGGTACCTCACGGTTGTTTTAATTTGCATTTCTCTAATCAATAGTGATTTAGACTATTTTTTCATATGACTATAGGTAGCTTTAATTTCTTCATCTGAAAACTGCCTTCAACAAGCATTTATTAAACGTTGTGTTCCAGACACAATGCTAGGTGTTGGAGATGCAAAGACAGAAGTGAAACCTGTCCTGATATGAAAATGTTTATATCTATCAGAGGGCACCTATATATAATCGGTAGGATATATCTGTAAGTCAGCACCTTCCAGTTCTGTCTCTGTTGGAAAAATGTGACTATTTAATAGAATCATAGATGGAGAGTTGGAAGAAACCCATCTTTTTAAAGACAAATCTAAGTTCAGAACAATCACTTTTCAAGAGCCTACTGTGCATCCACAAATATCTCTATCATGGAACAGGCACCATATAACTGAACAATGAGCCAAGCCCAGAATTCATTAGAAAGAAGAGACCAGGCTGAATCAAATTTGGGAAATTGCATTGCTTTAACTGATCTGAAGATTCAAAAGCCCATTTTTAGCACTAATTTCCTCCTCGTGATGTTGCCAATCAAGAAGCACCAGGATCTCAGAAGAATCAAAATACCGGTGCATCAAAGGGCAATGAAAAGGTGTATAGTTGTTATGAATAGGAAACAGCATATTTCCATTAATGACATGTGTGTGAGGCTCAATATAATAAGTGTCAAGGGCACGAAAAAGGAGATTAACTAATTGTCAAGGTGACTATGGTGTATCGTGGAAAACCTGTTGACTTTGGCAGTCATAGGAGCTGGCTAAATCCTATCTGTCCTGCTTACTACCCGTGTGGCCTTGAGTAAGCCAATTAGCCTCCGTGGGTCCGAGTTTCCTCATCAGTCGAATGAAAATGACAGCCTCTGAGGTCCTTTCTGCTTCTAGGTTTATGATTCTACATAGTTTGAGCCTGACCTAGAGTAAAGAAGATGAATGAGTCTTCAATGAGTTCAAATCTGGCTTCAGACACTTACTAGCTGGGTGACCCTGGACAAGTCATTTAACCCTGTTTCTCTCAGTTTGCTCGTCTGTAAAATGAGCCAGAGAAGGAAATGGCAAACCACTCCAGTATCGTTGCCAAGAAAACCCCAAAGGGGATCACGGAAAGTCAGACACAACTGAAACAACTGAACAACAACAAATAGTTTGAGCACAGTATAAAAGACATGTAACCTGAATACTGCACTGGTACCATGAAATCTTAAATGAATCAGGGCTAAGGGTCCAGAACATTGAGTAGAATATTTATTGGACAACAATGATTACCTAGTATGAGATGGTGTGACTAGGTTGCAATCTACACCAATAGAAGTCCACACTCATGGGAGGAGAGATCTATTAATGACAGCTGGCATTTATAAAGTGCTTTAAAATTTACAAAGAACTTTACATGCATCATGTCATTTGATCCTCACTACAACGTTGTGAAGAAGGTACCACAGGTGTCATTTCCCTAGTTGTACAGATGAGGATGCTGAGGTTAAGTGACTTGTTTATGGTCATGTACTGCAGCTAGTACAAATCAAAGGCAGGATTCTTGCTCAGGTCTCTCTTGATTCCAAGCCTCTTTCCAGTATGCCATACACAGCCTTCCCTTTTTAGGCAAGGTGTTAAAGTGTGTACAAGACACTACGTGAGGGACTGTTGTATATAAAAGCAGGTTACCAAGTGCTTTGGAAGAATGATTTTGACCTTTGGGATAGATGGCCCACATGTACAAAACAGCTAGAGAACAAAACAGAATGGAACATGGATAAATGTTAAACTGTGTGTGTGGTTCAGACAAGTGAGTGCTGGGGAGATCTACAGAGGAGATAATTTTGGGCTAGAACACTCAAGGAAAAAGCTGTCAGAGGAGACAGACCTTGAAAGAGGCCTTTAAAGGCTGCAGAAGTTAGCAAGATCTGAGGCTAATTAAGGAGTAGGTATTGTTCCATGAGGGCTCAGTGCTATCTAATTGCCAGCACTGACAGGTTCTGGGCAGGGCTGGGGGACAGTTCCTGGTTTTGTCCTCAAGTGAGATCAGGCTTGGAGCTTCTCTTCCCTCCCCATCCTTAGGAGGAAAATGAAGGCAAATAGTCCCCCCCCCTTTTTTTTTTCAGGGGAAGGGGGTGAGGGCAGTTAGACTTTCAGTTTATCCTTAGATCAAAGCAGGTGGGAACCTCCTGGCTGGAGAAACTAAGCTTATGCTGATTTTGTCCTATACCTATTTTCACAATTCCCTTTCTGAGGGCTGTGCTGAAAAGGGTCAGGTTTTTTCTTTTGTTAGAATGTAAGCTCCTTAAGAACAGGGGCTATTTCCTTCTCATAATCTTATCTTCAGTACTTAGTTCAGTTCGTGAGACATAGTAGGTACTTAATAAATGCTTGTTGATTGGTTGATTTTTCTCTTTTCCCTCCATTCTCTTCATATCAAGGTACCCTTGAGGATCATCTCTTTGAGAAATGACAGTCTGGGGAGAATAGTCTCCATCTTCCTGTCTTCTTCATCCTTTAGAGGGATCCCCAGGAAATCCCATTTGCAAGCCCATGCTATATATTCTAGGAGGGGCTGAGTCAGTAAGGTCCCAAGGCCTTGAAGATAGAAATAATATTCATATTGTCAATTTCCTCATCTGAGCAATGAGGGAGTAGGACTAGATAATCTTTAAATTCCCTTTTAGCTTGAAATCTTTGCTCACATTGTGTGATGATCAACCAGGAATGACTTAGCTCTTCTCAGCAATACAATGATCCAAGACAAATCTAAAGGATCATGATGAAAAATGCTATACATACCCAGAGAAAGAACTGATGGAGTCCTATACGGGCCGCACGCCGACCTTCTGCCAGTCGTGCGCCAGTACCCACTTCTCTTAAAAGAAGTACACTACCAGAGTCTTACCCACGCCTGGGTCTTCGGTTCTGAGCCGGATCACCACACAGAGACGAGCCATCGGGAGGCACCAACACCAGAGCTTTATTCAGAGGCCAACACAGCAAACCATCATAGCAAGCCCAAGCAGCAAGGCCAGAGCAACAGGGCAGGAGCCAGGGGAGCGCGCACGTGTGTGATCTGACCACGCTTGTTCCTAAGTACCTACTTAGCCCCTCCTCCCCAGCCCGCTACTAGCCAATGATTGTAGGGTCAGATACCGGAAAGGGCTGTCTGAGTTTAGCACACCAAGGGGGGAGGGAGTGACAGGAGGCTAGGATTGGATACAGGAAGGAGGCATCTGGGATTGACGCATAGACAAGAGTACGTGACCTAGGAAGTCAGACTCAGGAGGGGACTGGGTCAGTGCTGCACAAAGGGACCCGGAGGTCAGGAAGGTCACAAGAGGCATCTGGGGATGATGTTGCATATAGGGAGGGGACTAAGCAGAGGGAACTCAGTCCTCTGCCATCCCACCCCCACGTGGCACCGCCCCTTGCCTCAGGAGCTCAGGCCCCTACTACTTCCTTGTACCCAGCTTATGTCACAGAGCACTGCCCAATTGCCTCAGGGCTTCTCCGTATCCAGCCCATCCCAGTACACACGACTCTGCCTACCACAGTCCCTGCCTCGACTTCCAAAATACCCAGATCTTACCCTACCCTTGCCACAGCGCCCAACCTGGTAGCTGCCAACATCAGACAGTCCCTCACAGAGTCCGAATGCAGATTGAAGTGTACTATTTTTCAATTTCCTTATTTTTTTCATTTTTTTTCCTTTTGGTCTGTTTCTTCTTTCACAACTTGACTAATATGGAAATGTATTTTACATGATTGCACATATGTAACCTATATAGAACTGCTTACCATTTTAAGGAAGGGGGAGGGGAAGAGGGAAGGAGGGATAAAAATGCAGAACTCAAAAATTTTTAAAAATGAATGTTAAGGGGGGGCAGCAAGGTGGCACAGTGGATAAAGCACCAGCCCTAGATTCAGGAGGACCTGAGTTCAAATCTGGCCTCAGACACATAACACTAACTAGCTGTGTGACCCTGGGCAAGTCACTTAACCCCATTGCCTAGCCCCCCCCAAAAAATGAATGCTAAGGGGCAGCTAGGTGGCGCGGTGGATAGAGCACTGGTCCTGAAGTCAGGAGGACCTGAGTTCAAATCCGACCTTATACCAAATGCTTGACACTAGCTGTGTGACCCTGGGCAAGTCACTTAACCCCAATTGCCTAAAAAAAAAAATGTTAAAATTGTCTTTACATGTAATTAGAAAAAATAAAATGTTATTTAAATAAAATAAAAGAAATTTATGCTCCTATGTTCCTCTCCCTCTTGCTTTCCATTCTCTTGTTCCCTGATGTCCAAATTTTCTTCAGCATTCAGGGCCTAGTTCAAGTCAGTTGGCAATAGCTGAAGATCTCAGTGATCTCCCTCTTTTGGTCCCCACCCCTTTTTGGAAAATGAGGGGGTTGGATTAAATGATCTCCAAGGTATCTTCTAGCTCTAACACTCTGAGATTCTCTGAATGCCTATAAAGAGTCAGTTCTTTTCCAGAAACTTAGCTTTCAACTGCAAAATGGGAATCCCGTTTGCTTTACCTCCCTCCCAGGGTAGTTATGAGGAATATGCTTTGTAAACATGAAATGGCTATGTAAATTTGAAGTAAGGAGGTAGGCTCACAACAGATGCTTATTGGAAAAACAAATAAACAAACTAGATACTTATTGGTTGATTTTACTTTACTTTACTACTTCCCTGCTGGTGCTCTGCCTGAAGGGAATGTGAATTTTAATCTCTGAATTTTTTTGTTTTGTTTTGTTTTTCTCTTAAAGACCAGCCTTAACTCCAAATCTCTCGGGTCCCAGACCAAGCCCTACTTGGTCACTGTTTGGGCCCCGATTGGCTCAGAATGAATATAAAATAGCAGTTATTTCTGTCTTGGCCAGAAACTCTGAGGGTTTCTGTTAAAGACCTTAGCTTGAAAAGGCCAAGGTCCCCCACTGCATCCTGGGCCATCTCCAGTTTTCCTGATCCATATCTGGCCACTGGATCCAAACGGCTCCAGGAGAAAGTGAGGCTGGTGACTCTGCACAGCACTCCCTCACTTAAATCCAATTCACTTGCATGTCATGACATTACCTCCCTGATGTCATGGTTCTGTACAAGAACGAAGGACAAACTGCAGCAACTTTACTAGATTAACTAAATGGCTGGGCCACACAGGGCACGTTTTAATACAACACACAGCAAACATGCTCATAGTTTCAGAGAGTCAGATTTGGAAAGTCATCAAATCCAACTTCCTCATTTTATGGATGAACAAACTGAGGCCCAGAGGTAAGAGATTTGCCAAAGGTCACAAGGCAACAAAATCATATGTAATAGATTTGTGGTTTCATATACAATTTTCACTTTCTGTTCATTGTTTTCAGAAATGTTCATATTGATGATTTTATATTTGAAATAAAATTTTTAAAAAATAGGCTCTGGCATGTGGTAGGTTCTTATAAATGTTGGTTGAATTAAATGGAACTTTTCCATTAGGACATCAAAGAGAATGTTAGGCTGAGTCCGGAAGGTAGAAGCACTCATTATTTCATAATGGAGAAGGAAACTGTTGCCTAGAGAAAGGAAGTGACTTGCCCAAGGCCACACAATGAATTAGTGACTGAACCTGGGCCTTCTGACTATTACTCCAGGGTTATTTTTTTTCCCTCCATAAGATGTACATATGTGCATAGGTGTGGGAGGTAAATTTGTTGGAGAAGAGTCCTTGCCTACTCCTACCTTCCCCCAGCTGGGGCTTGTCCTATCTCCCAGTTCTGCCCAGAGGGGAGGAGGTGGTGAGGGGAAGGAAGACATGGGTGGGGAGCTCTTTGGGCTTACCTGTCAGGGTGAGCCTGGTTAGGATGGCTGTAGGGGCCTTGGCTGGGTTCATTTTAGGAATCTTCTGATTTTTTTTGCTTGTTTCATTTTTTAAAGAATAATATAGGGCATGAAGGGACACAGAGACAGGTGAATCAGCTTACTCTTCCTTCATTTCCCCCTAGCCTACTCACTGATCACAGTCTAGTTTTTGTTTGGCAAGCTCAGGCAGGCTGGAGAAACCAGGAAAGCCCCATGTGAAGAGCAGGTGAAGACTCAGACAATTACCTTTACAGAAGCCAGGTGGAGAGATGCTGAAGGCATTGACCTGGGAAGTAGGTTCCCCATCCAAGTGGAGCCTCTGGGGAATGCAGAAGGAGGAGAACTCTGCCCTTAGTCACTAGCCAACAACTGGGGCCAAGCAGTGTTGAGTTCAAAAGACTTTCTCCTGGATTTTCTGTGAGAAGAAAGGGAAGAAGACTCAGTCTGTCAGCTCTGAGGAGGAGACCATGGTCCTCGTGAGGAAGACGGAATACAGAATACATTTGACTTAAGAACAATTAAGAGCAATATGTCAGCAAGTATTCAATAATATTAATGGAGGACAATAGTGCTGAGATTCCTCAGGGCAAATAAGTCAGTGAGCATTTATGTAATGCCTGCTGTGTATGAGGCACTATACTAAGCACTAGAAATACCACCCTCCAAAGGCAAAAAAAACAATACAATCCCTGGTCTCAAGAAGCTCACATTCAAATAGGGGATAACATGTAAATGACTATGTACTAACAAGATACAGACAGAATGAATTAGAGAAGATCTCAGAGAGATTAAGGAGGATTGGGAAATGCTTCTAGGAGAAGATAGGACTTTAGCTGAGACTTGTCTAAGGGACAGCAAGGAGCCCAGTGTCCTCGGACCACAGAGTTCATGGAGGGGAGTAAGGTGTAAGAAGACTAGAAGTGAAAGGAGGGGCCAGGTTACGGGGAACTTTAAAAGACAAATAGGATTTTCTATTTGATCCTGGAAGTTAAAGGGAACCATTGGAGTTTAGTAGCCTTATCTAGCCTTCAGATCTGAGTAGGGTTAATTCAGGAGGGTGATCCAGAGCCAGGTGAGTCCCTATCCCTCAAAGACTCTCTTTTGTCCTTATCACATTGTATCATACTTGCATCTTACTTGTATCCTACTTATTTGTGGGCGTGTTGCATCCCTCCATATGGTTCTGAATGGCTGGGACTTAATGTCAGTGTGGTGGAGCAGAAAGATCTGGAAACCTAGGTGCAAATACTGCTGCCTTAGACCAGGAGGCCAGTGGTGCAGCAGTAAGAAGAGCCCTGGCCCTGGAGACAGTGGAAACTGGGTTTAAGTCCTGCTTCTGGCACTGACTTCCTGTGTGACCTCTCTACAACTCAGCTCCTTCATCTGTAAAATGAGAATGATGGTACTTCTGCTAGCTACTTCACAAGGTTGCTATAAAGAAGGCACTGGAAACTTGCTGTCAAATTTGGGGTATTGTTCATAGGACAAGAAGTTTAGAGCTAGAACTCTGTCCATTCCCACAGGATCTCTGAAAGGATTAAATATTTCATTTTGTAAACTATTAAATGGTTTGAAAAAGGTAACACTCTGTGTGTTACATGAAATGCAGAAATGAACACCAAGGCGAGCCCTCAGGAGTCTGAGAAAACAATGGAAAAAGAAGCACACCATGACCAGGGCTAATGAGGACCAGATGAATCACACACAGATCTGGTCAGACAACTGGGAAAAACCAACATGGAAGAACACAAGATGACCTGAGGCAAGGCCTCTGCCTTCAAGAGGCCATCAAGGCTCCTCATTAAACAGATGTGAAAGATTTTGCAAACTTTAAAGCACTATATAAATGTTAACTATATTATTATTAAGCCCTTGTCCTTCCATTTTACAGATGAAGAAACTGAGGCCTGAGAGGTTAAATAACTTTGCCAGAGTCACACAGTTAATGTCTGACACAGGATTTGAATTCAGGGCTTCCTAACTCCGAATCCAATGTCTTACTATGTCCAAAAGGTAGGCAATGTGGTGGTTAGAGCACTAGAGTCAGTACAACCTGAGTACAAATCCTGTCTCAGATACTTGCTGTGTGACCCTAGGCAAGTCACGAAAAACTCTCTCTGCCTCGGTTTCCTCATTTGTGACTGGGATGAGATAATACATGTAAAGTGCTTTGCAAACCTTAAAGAACTATGTAAATGCTAGCTGTGTGTTATCTTTCCAACTCTAGAACTTAGCATGATACCTAATACAAAGTAGGCACCTCTTTAATAACTGAATTTTTTGAGAGTTTCCTGATCATGGTCAATTTTGAGCTGGGTCTTATAGGAGTCAGTTTTGTAGGTTGCTGGAATGGGAAGGAGAGCAGAGAATCCCCTGTGGGGGGTGGGGGAGGGTGTGGAGTTGGGAACTGGGACTTGGCAATAGCAGATACCTGGGCACTGGTTGGTGAAATCAAAGAAATGAATGCAGATTGATGGGAGGCCAGTGTGTCTGTCTAGGGAGGGTCTTGCTGCTGAGTCTGCAGAGCTGCCTGAAACAGGAAAAGCAGCAGATACTGTAATTAGTCCTGACCTAGGAGGTTGTGAGGATCTGTCTTCAGCTGCCACCCCCTCACTCCATTCCGGCCAGGTGTACTTACTTACCCCATCTTACCTGTGGGCTCAGGACTGCTCATGCCCTGCAACCAGCTCCTGGCCCCGGTGAAGGGCTGTGAGAATCTCTTCTCTGAGCCATAACCTTGCCTCAGGTCATCTTGTGTTCTTCCATGTTGGTTTTTCCCAACTGTCTGACCAGACCTGTGTGTGATTCATCTGGTCCTCATAAGACCTGGTTGTGGTGTGCTTCTTTTTCCATTGTTTTCTCAGACTCCTGAGGGCTTGCCTTGGTGTTCATTTTTGCATTTCATCTAACACAGAGAGTGGTACCTTTTTCAAACCATTTAATAGTTTCTAAAGTGAAATATCATTTAATCGTCTCAGAGACCATGTCGGAGTAGGCAGGGCAGGATTATTAATGTTTGGCACATTTAGTGCTTTAATCTTTAAAAAAGTGCTTGATCTCATTTAATACTCACCACTCCCCAGTGAGATTAGAAGTACCAGTTATTATTATCCCCATTTTACAGATGAGGAATCTGAAGATAATTGACTTGTCCACAGTCCCATGGCTAGTAAATAACAGAGCTGGAGCTAAAAACCCAGGTCTTCTGATTCCAAGTACAGGACTTTCCACTGTACTACAGTTTCTTGCTTTGCCTTTTGGCTTTAGTGGTCTCCAAATGAGTGAGTGAATGAATGGATGAAAAACATTTTATAGCTTACTATGTACCATGCACTATGAAAAAGAACTGGTGATACAAATATGAAATTGAGATAGTTCCTGTCCCGGAGGAACTTATATTCTAATAGGGGAAATAAAACATAGGGAAACAGTGACCAGGAAAAGAAGTTATGGCCTGGGAAGTCACAAAGACAGTAAATGGAACAACAGAGCAGCCCACTGACATCCCTGTTAGCTCTCTACCAGGATGCAGACCCCACTTTGCTTTGACCTTATCTCTGCTTTCCTTGTGACTACTAACTGTTGTCAAATGTTTTTGGAGAAATGCGTGGCTTATCTCCACAAGCTACCAAGCAAAGTTCAGATAATTCTTTCCTGGTGTTTCTAGGTCATAGGATGAACCTGCATCTAGGTTCTTAGATGCAGGAAGAGCCTCAAGAGGGCAGCTGGTCCAGTGCCCTGACTTTGGGCAGGAAAAGTATTTCTAATCTCATTTCAAAGAAACAATCAGAGGGGTTTAAGAAATTTGGCCAAGACACAGCTAGTGAGTGGTAGAGAAGGAGGTGGCCTGACTGTATTCTCAGCCCAAGGTATGTTCGTGGGCAGGGTGAACATGAGTGAACAGATCCCAGGCTTGGGGATTGTCTGTTCTCACAGGCATGCTCTCCTTATGTTTTCCCTTCTTTCACTCTTCACTCTTAGTTAGACTTTTCTGACCCCATCTGGAGAAGGATGGGCACTGAGTTGAGGTAGTTACAGTAAGCTAGATCCTGACCAGCGTCTGGGCCCTGCTGAGGAAGCAGGAACTGTCTTCTGTCTTCTAAACTGTCACCAGCATCTCAGCCCTTCACCTTGGAACACTCAGAGGCTCCTCTACTTGCCTGCCTGCTTTTTATGCAAAGGCTTGGGCAGACCTTGGCTTGGGGAACAATAACCTTACATAACATCCCTTCCCTTTCCATCCAGCCTCGCCTTCCAAGTCTGAAAGAAAATCTCTTTCTCTTTCAGTAGGAATTTTCCACCAGTGAAGTTTACTCCAGCTCCCGGGCACCATTGTTTCCTATCAGGGTTACAGAAATTACTGGGATTTTTCACACCGATCACACAGCCCGTGGCTTGGGCCTAGGCCCAGCTTCCTGGGCCAGGGAGGCCTTGTTATGCCTTTAATTCAAACCAGGCCCTGTGCAGGAGCTGTTCACAAAAAACACAAACATTTATCTTTCCACCATCCAGACTGTTTGTGTCTCTAGCCTGAATCTCCTTGACCTTGACCTTGGTTTGGGCAGAGGGGGAGAGAGTGGTGAGGAAAGACCTGTCCTCAGAAAGACCTGAGTTCAAAACCATCAGGGCTCAGACACTTACTAGCTAAATGAATCTGGACAGATCATTTTAACCTCTGTCTGCCTCAGATTCCTCATCTGTAAAATGAGGGTGATAGCAGCACCTACCTCTTAAAATGAAATATTTGTTAAGCACTTTACAAACCTTAAAATACTATATAATTGCTACTTATTATTGTCATTATCATCATCATCATCATCATCATCATCATCATCATCATCATCATCATCATCATCTAGCAAGGCGATATCTTAAGGGAACAGAGGTCCCTGTGGTTCCTCCTGTCTGAATGAGCTCCTTCCCAAAATTCCTGGGGGAAGAGAGGGGACTTGGGAGTTGGGAAACCTCCATTCTGCCAATCAATGATTCTATAACCTTCCTCTTTTTGGGCCTGCCTCCATTTCCCCTTCTGTAACATTAGAGGGTCAGACATGACAATCACACAGATGATTTTCATTTCAATAACTATATATGATTGCCATGTCTTGGGTTAAAATGTATGGGGAAAGCACAGCGGCATGAAAACGTGCAGCCCCGGGGTAGCAGTGGTTGGAGGCAGAGTACTTGGTTTGAACAATGCTGGGAGTCACAGTTCAGAAACCTCCCTCCCAAGGAGTGAGCACTGGACACTTTGTGCTTAGAGGAAGTCCCACTAATTCTTGTTCTTTGTATTCTTCTTCTTCCTCCCCTCCCTGAAGCTCAGGACCTTGCATAAAGTATTGAATGAAGACGTCCTCCCTCCCTAGTGACATTTGCATTTTAATAGGGGCCTTCAGTGCCTTACCCTCAAGCATAGAATAGGCAATGTGTGTTATTTCATAGGATTTCAGGGAGGCCAGAAACCTCCTCTCTTCTAGCCCAACATCCACTGAGGCTTAGTACTGTGGCAAGAGAGCCGAGTTTATAGTCAGTTCAGTGAAATCCTGGCTAGAACCCTGGATCCGGCATCAGGAAGACTTGAGCTCAAATCCCAGCCTCTGGCATCATTCAAAACTTCTCTCAGCCTCAGTTTCCTCATCTGTAAAATGAGGACAACAATAGCACCTAGGTCACAGTATTGCTATGAGGATTAAGTAAAATAATAATAGCTAGTATTTATATAGTACTTTAAAGTTTATGAAACATTTTTACAAATATCGCTTTTTATCCTCAAAAAGCACTGGGAGGTAGTTGATATTATCCTAATTTTCCAGATAATAAAACTAAGGCAGATAGAGGTTAAGCAACTTGTCTAAGGTCACACAGCTAGAAAGAGTCTGAGGCTGGGTTTGAACTCAAGGTCTTCCTGACTTCAAGACCATTGCTTTTTATATACTTTATAAAACTTAAAGTGTTATATAAATTTGGCTATTAAGTCAAAAGATCTGGATGCAAATCCTATTTTGCCTACTTCCCACTTATGTGTCTTAAGCTCTCAGAACCTCACTTCCCCAAATTGTGAAATGATAGGGTTGGCTTAGATTTCTGAGATCTTATCAAGCTCTAAATCTATGGTCCTTCCTTTAGTTCCTCTATGAGTGAAATCCTTTCTTGGGGGACAGATCCTATGATTATCCAATGAGAAATAAAGCTTAGAGTGAAGAAACAGGAGAGGGATGAGGGAGTGACATTTGCAAAGAAAGGTAGGTGACTCAGTCACCTCATGTGACTCGTTATTTTTCCTGTTTTACAGATGAGGTAACTGAGGCTCAGAAGAATGAAGTGACTTGCATAAGGTCATACACTTAGTAAATGAGATCCTGAATTTTCAACCCAATGTCTTTTCTCTCCAATACTCTTTATGGGACACTAGGATGCCTCTACCTCTCTATGCGTACACTCTGTTGTGCCTCATCTTTTATTCCTGCCCTGCTCCTCCATCAAAGACTACAGGTAATTAAAATAATAGCTCCATTCAAGTCCTGCTCTGATGTCTCATTGTGGTGTGGAGGAGACCCTGGGTTCATGCTTGTGCACGCTGGAAGGCTTTGAATATGGGCTCAGAATTGGACTGTCTTTCTGGTATTTAAAGACTAGCCTAGAAAAGTTAGGCAGAGCTCATCACCAGGTTGATCATAGGGCAATGAATTTTCAGCCACAGTAACTCTGAGAGCACAGAGTCATTGTCGGGGGAGATGGCATTCTTTGCAGATACAAGAAGGGAAACAGTGTAGGACAGAGGAAAGTAGACTGGCTCTGGAGTCAGAGTATAAGGATTCAAATATCACTTCTGATATTTGCTGTCTGTGTTACCTTTGACAAGTCCCTTAACATTTTCCTCTATGGTAAAATGATGGGGTTGGATTAGATGCCCTCTAAAGCCCCTTCTAATTCTATGGTCCTATGATTACAGGTTCTTTAATATTAGCTAGAATTTATGTAGTGCTTTGAGATTTGCAAAGCTCTTTTTTCATGACAACCAGAGCCCCCAAAATGGAAATACCCGATTAAGACAAACTAAACATTTGGGGATTTGCTAGAAGAGTGCTCCATTGCCAGCTAAGTATCCCTGACAAAGCAAGAGATCCAAGGAGGATGGTGTCTCCTTGGGATGAGCAATCTCCTTCAAGCCAGCTGGACCAATACCTTATGAGTCTAGGATGCTAAGCTTAGTTTTGAGGGACTGAGGCTTCTGTTTCCAAGCCAGGTCAACAAATGCAAACCTTTTGTAGAATTATAGGGTGTCAAAGGTGGAAGAGACCTTACATATTTGCAAACTGAGGCTTAATCAGATGAAATGACTTGCCCAAGGTCAGGTTAAGTATTAACAGATAGATGAGTTTTGAAATGAGATGTTTTGATTCCTGGTCCAATGCTCTTCTGAAGTGACTTTCCTTCCTCTAATGTAGGCTACAGAGCTTTAAATCTAGGTCTTTTGATTCCAGTCTATTATTCTTTTTTTTTTTTTTGGTGAGGCATTTGGGGTTAAGTGACTTGCCCAGAGTCACATAGCTAGTGAGTGTTATGTGTCTGAAGTCAGATTTGAACTCAGGTCCTCCTGACTCCAGAGCCAGTGCTCTATCCACTATGCCACCTAGCTACCCCCCACCAAGTCCATTATTCTTTTGACTGCCATCACATGGCTTCTCTACTCTAAGATTTTATTGCTTTCAAAGTCCATAGCAGATTTCTATTCCACAACCCTTGGAACTTGGCTGTCAGCCAAGACTCTCCCTTCCTGGGTGGTCACCTGACATTTTAGGATCGTGGGCAGTTATCTAAAGACTTTAGTTGACTAAAGACAGTTATCTAAAGACACCTGGACCCATCTAGCTGCTCTTAGGTGTGGGTTTAAGGGTGGAGGTGGCAGCCCTTCTGTTCTTCAGCATTACTCTGCTCCTCTCATGGTCTAGTAGATAAATGTCTATTTTTGAATTCTATAGGAAATAAGCAAATTTCAGGTTATCATCATCTCCGCCATTGAGTGGGACCCAGAATTCCCCAAAGTTTTGCTGTTGGTCACATGCAAATGAACAGCTGAGAAACAAGGTTCTGGGAAAGTATTTGCCCCTGGTCAATGCATTGTCTCTATGGGTCACTTTCTTATTTTTTTTATATAAAAATTTCACATTTGTCTTTGCCCCTTCAAACTTTAAGATTGCCAAAGTCTGAAAAGGAGATACCCTTATAACTTTATTTACAGATTAGAACTGGACTTTCTCTTCAGAACAGTTGGGCTTAGAATAGAGCCCACATCTTCTGACTTATACATAGTACACTTTTTAGGGAAACGCTCATTGTACCATTCTGTTGAGGAGGTAGGACATTCCTACCTTATTGGATTGCTGTGAGACAGGTGCTTTGAAAAGCCATAAAACACCACACAAATATGTCATTATTATTGTTCCTGGCTAAGTGGACATGAAAAACATAGGAAAGCAAAGGGCATATTTGGGGGACAGTGAGTAATGCAGGCGCCATGGAGTATATGGTATATATTAGAGAATATTGAAAGATGAGACTGGAGAGTTAAAGTGGCATAGATCATGAAAGACCTTGAATGCCAGGCTGAGGAGTTTGAAGTTAATTGAGTTGACAGGAGACAGCCACTGAAGGGTTTTTAGCTTGGGTGTGGCATAATCAGAGCAAAGAATCATAGAATTTTAGAACTGGAAGGACATTGGAAATAATCTATCCCAATTATTTTATAGCAGAGAAGACTAAGGCCCAGAAAGGGGAAGTGACTTGGCCCAGGTCACATGGATAATAAGGAACAAATTGGAAATTCAAATCCAAGTTTCTTCCAGTCACATGCTAGGATCCAAGCCCCTTTCATGGGACTCCCTATATTGGGGCAGAACAAGCAAAACCCAATTTCTAATGTGTTGGCTCAGTCAATCCCTCTAAGCAGCGCTTCAAAGACAGAGCGCCTCTCCATTGTTTCTCTCTCTTGACTAAGGGCCAAGGAACACAGCCCAGAGGGAAGGATCCCTCATAAGTCAGGCCAGTGAGCTTGCCAAAATTCCTGATAGCTTTTAACTTCTGTCAAGGCAAATAAGCTTCCTTGGGTGGACTTAACAGAGCTGGGCAGAGAGCACAAGCAAACATTGTCCCAGGACCCCTCTGTTTGTTTTCCAGGAAAGCTCCAGCACAGACATCCTCCCTCCTGGCCCTCCCTGCTCATTGGGAATGCTTGGAGGTGAAGCAGGCTTTCCTGAGAGGAAACAGCTAGCTGGACCCTAGAGGAATCCTGGCAAAATTCCCCTCTGGGAGGCTGCCCTTCAATTTAATTCTAATTCTGATTCATTTTAGGTCAATGTACCTACTGTGTGGTATTCAGCTCTGCGCCAGGGGAGATGGGATGAGATACGGGTCCCACTGACAAGGGTCTGGCTGAAAAGAGAAGACTTGGACACATGAGCCAGAAAATGCTTGGGGTCCAATGAGTGGTGCTGGTGGGAAGCATCTAAGAGTTATGAGAAGGCAGGTTTCTTGGAGGGCATTCAGGGAAGGCTTCATAGAGGAAGTGGCACTGGAGCTGTGTTCTGAAGAATAGTATAAGGAATTTTAAAACTAATAAATTTAAGACTTTTAATTTGATATTGATTAAGTCTAATATGGAATAAATCTCCAATGAATAATAACTAATATTTATATAGTGCTTTTAAGTTTATAAAGTGCTTTACATGCTATCTCATTTCAAAAGCACAATAAACCTGTGTAATAGGTGCTATTATTATGCCATTTTACACATGAGGAAACTGAGTCTGGGAACAATTACATGATGTGATGAGGGTCACCCAGCTAGTAAATGTTCAGGGCTGGATTTCACTTCAGATCTTTCTTTTTTTTTTTCCTTTATAATTTATTTATTTATTTTTAGTTCTCGACATTCACTTCCATAAGCTTTTGAGTTTCAAATTGTCCCCTCCTCCCTCTTCTACCCCCTTCCTAATGGCATGCAATCTGATATAGGCGCTACATATGCACTCATATTAAACATATTTTCACATTAGTCACATTGTAAAGAATCAACTCAGATCTTTGTGACTCAAATTCAATACTTCATTGTGCCAACTTAATATTTTTTATATTTTGATTTTTTAGAAATGAATTTTATGTTAGTTTTGCTAAACTGCATTCTTTTCCTTATTTTTTAATTTTTGATACAAAAGATGGCTCTGAGAAGGGAGAGGGAAGGCCACTTTGGAAAATGTAGATGATATGAAAAAAAGTTATCAAATTATTAAAAAAGCTATAAAATTATTTCAAAAATAAAAGTAATATAATATACATTTAAAGCAATTCAGCAAACACTTATTAAGTACCTACCCAGTACAAGGCACTAGGGCTACAAAGACCAAAAAAAAAAAAAAAAAAAGAGGAAAGGAAACAGTTCCTATTCTCAAGGAGACTACATTCTACTGAGGGTATAGAGCATGCTTACAAATAAACAAATTAAAGGTAGTCTGAAGGACAGAGCACTAACAATCAGGAGAGAGCTTCCTGGAGGAGGCAGTACTTGGGATGAACTTTGAAGGAGGGTAAACCTTCTCAAAAGAGAGGCTGAGAAGAGAATGCACTCCAGATATAGAAGTGTGTTTTATCATCTGTTCTCTGGGACCAATATTGCCCTTTACAATTACTCAGAGTCTGCCTTTCTTTTAGTTCAGAGAATCATAGGTTTAAGCTGGAAAGTATGCTAGAGGTTACTTAATGTGACCTCCTTACTTGACAGATGTGGAAACTGAGGCCCAGAGAGGTAATGAGATTTGCTTAAAGTCACATAGGCAGTAACCGGCAGAGTCTGAATGAAACTAAGACAACCAGTTCAGCACACCTTCCATTGAACATCACAATGCCTCCGAGTGTCTTGTTCCTTTAGGTTGTGGTAGTCATTGAGCATATTGTTTTCCAGGTTATATGTATTTCACGCTGATTCCGTTCTTCCAAGACTTCCCATCCTTAATTTCTTCCCATTTGTCATTTCTGACTGTCCAACAGCATTCTACTACACTTATACACCATTTGGCTGAACTGTTCCCCAAATGCTGGGCACTCCCTTTTTTGCCAGATTTTCACAGCAATTCCTTGAGAACATTGAAATTGTAGATGGACTGGGATTTGCCACACTGATACAACCATAAATCCTTGAAATATGAAAATGAAAGAATAAAAGAAATATTTCTTTGTTGATCTTTAAAAAAAAAAACCCAAACATTTCTGTGACTTCCAAATAAACCTCTTCCCTCCACTAGAGTGCTCCCCCTCTTAAGAAAGACATGCGCTTGGGCAGATCAAATCATTTGTTTGGACACATTGGCCCTGTCTGAAAATGTTGGCCTCATTGTGCACCAATTATCATCCATTGTTTTCTATCAAGAAGGGGCCATGCTGCACCATCAGTCCTCTGAACTAGTGGATCACTGCTTTGACCAGATGATACTTTCCTTCATGTCATAGTGGCCATCATGCAAATTGCTCTCCTAATCCTTACTTTGCCCTGCATCCATTGTTGCTGTTTTTTTAAATAAAATTTTATGGATATTTTTGGTATTTTTTTCTATATCAACAGAATTTCAGTATTCTTCCCCTCCTCTTCCCAGAGAGCCAGACCACATAAAAAATCTTACTTTTTAAAGAAAAAAATAAAGAAAAAGAGGAAGAAGGAAAAAAAAAGTCAGCAGAACCAATCAATACATTTAAAAGTCTGAAAATATATGCAATATTCCACACTCATTGACTTCTCACCTCTGCAAAGGAGTTGTATAGAGATGGTTTCTCATATCTCTCCTTTGGGACCATCTCTGCACCAGTTCTTATAAGACTTCACAAGTTGAGATGCCACAGTGGATAAAAAATCAAGCTATATTCAAGATAAATGGGAAGTAATTAGCAGAGAGAAGGCACTAGAATTAAGAGAAGTTGAGAAAGACTTCCAGTAAAATATAGGATTTTAGTTAGGACTTAAAGAAAGCTAACTAGGTCAGTAGGTAAATAGGAGGAGGGAGAGTGTTCTGGGAGAGAGCCAGAAAAAATATCCAGAGCTGAGAAATAGACTGTCTTACTCGTGGAATAGCCAGGAGACCAGTGTCACTGAATCGAAGAGTAGGCTTTGGAGATTAAGAGGCAAGAAAGTTAAGGTGGGGTGTTAGGTTATGAAGGACTTTGAATGCCAAACAGAGCATTTTGTGTTTGATCCTGGAGGCAACAAGGATAATAATTGTTCCTTCCTCACAGGGTTATTGTAAAGATCGAATGTGTTACAATATGAAAAAAAAAACACTTTGCAAACCTTAAAATCCTATGTAAATGCTAACTATTAGTTACTTAATTTCTCTGAGTACTTTATACCTGTCATTTCTTATATTGCAATAGTATCACATTACCTTGATATATCAACACTTTATTTAGTCATTCCCTATGGGCACCCACTTTCTTTCTAGTTCTTCCTTTGTATCTTTCCACGTTTCTCTGTGTTGTTCAATCATGCCCAACTCTTTGTGACCCCATTTGGGGTTTTCTTGGCAAAGATACTGAAGTGATTTGCCATTTCCTTCTCTAGCTTATTTTGCAGGTGAGGAAACTGAGGTAAACTGGGCTAAGTGACTTGCCCAGGGTCACACAGCTAGTAAGTGCTGAGGCTGGATTTGAATTCATGAAGATGAATATTCTTCATTTAAGGCCTGGTACTCTATCTACATCATCACTTAGCTGCCACGTTTCTTTACTCTCTTCACATTTATAATTTTAACATGGCATAAAACCACCATTGTGTGAATGCCATGAATTATTCTATAAGGCTCCAAATGAGGTAGTATAATACATAGATAGAATTCCAAGCTTAGAGTGAGCGAGGCCTGGTTTCAAATTCTGCTTCTGATCCTTATTAACTTTGTGACCTGAAACAAGTTTCTTAATCTCTATGTGCTTCAGATAATTTCATAGCACTTGTTATCTGGGTCATAGATATGACCAAGAGGAGCAAGACCTTTTCTCTGACTATGGGCCTTCCATTGGCTGCATGTGTCCCCTAAGAGAAGGCTGTTAGGGGCTCAATGAACAAGATTTTAATCTGTGCCAGCAAAGTGACCTCCACCTCCTGCTGCCCTCCTTCCCTCCTTCCCTCCATGGGGAGAGCCTCTGGGGGGAAAAGAAGCAACTTTCCCCTTGGCCTCAAGCTTTCCATCTTCAGGTGTACCCATCCTTTGAAGAAGAGGAGGAAAATTAATGGGGAACAGGACTTCTATCTTCTACTGTATAGATCTGATTTCATCCTGTGCCTAATCCCCATCCTTCAGAGTGGAGTAATGAAATAGAGCCACCCATCTGACCTTACCATGTGCCTTCTGTCTTCTGCTTATCTCCTATCTTATCTCCTGCTTCCCCTGGGAAGAAGAGTGATGCCTTCTACTCAATGATGAACATTCATACTTAGTCATACCCAGTGACACATCTCAGTGATTCTGAATCCCTGTAGGCAATCATCCAAACCCTGTGTCCTACCCCCCACTACCCAGTTCTTTGTTCTCATCCCCCTCAACCTTCCCACCCTGAAGTGCCAACTGAACACCACCCATCCCTTTTCACTGTGCCCTCTGGAATGCCTGTTCCACTGGCAAAAAAAAAATCTTCCCTTCATCCTAAATCTTTTCATCTTCTCCTCTGTGTTTTGGCGAGCACTGAAACCTGGATCTCTGCTGATGATACAGATTCCTTGGCCCCACTTTCTAGTACTGACTGCACCTTCACGAATTCTTCTTGGCTAACTAGTTGGGTCAGGTGAGTTGGAATACTCCTTAGTTCTCGTTTTCACTTTCAGATTCGTCTTCTATCTCCATCACTCTGTAACTCCTCCTTTATGATTCATACAATTCATATCTACTACCCAATTAAAATCCTGGAAGCTGTTTACAGACCTCCAGGTCACTCTCCTTCTTTCCTCAATGAGTTCAGTACCTGGTTCACAATTGTTCCTTCTTCCCCAACTCTTGCCCTCATATTTGGGGACTTCATTATACATGTTGACTCTCTTTCAAACACCCTAACCATTCAGTTCCTCAACCTACTCACTTTCCATGACCTACTCCTCCACTCCACTCAGTCACACATAAGGATGGTCATACCCTTGACCTTGCTATCACTCACAAATGCACCACTTTGGGATGGTTCTTCATTCATGTTTCTTTGTTCAAGAATTCTAAGTTCCCATAATCTTACCATAATGTATTGGCTTTCTATCTCTCCCTCTGCCTTCCTTTACAAAACCCTATTATTTATTTATACTACAACCTCCAATCCTTCCATTCCTTGGTTCTTTCCAGATCATAGCCCCTACACTAACCACATTCTATTTTCCCCATCTTAACTATTTGGTGAACTCTATATTTTCCTCTTCTCTTGAATCCCTGGACTTCTTATCATATTACTGATTACACCCTGCCAAGTCTCAACATTGGATCACTCCAGTCATTTGCCACCTTTGCTCCTATACATGTGCTGCTGAACGAAGGTGGAGAAAATCCCACAACTATTCTGACAGGGTCCACTACAAATTTGAATTTCAATCTCAACTGGACCACCATTGCTTCTAGGCAATCCTATTTTTGTTCTTGAGTTGTTTCAGTTGTATCTGACTCTTTGTGACTCCCTTTAAGGTTTTCTTGGCAAAGATACTGGAGTGGTTTGCCATTTCCTTCTCCAACTCAATTTACAAATGAGGAAACTAAGGCAAACAGGGTTAAGTGCCTTGCTTAGGGTCACATAGCTAGCAAGCGTCTAAGGCTAGATTTGAACTCAGGAAGAGTTCAAGCCCAGTGCTCAATCCACTGCAACACCTGCCTTATTCACTATTCTACTTTCCACAGTGGCTCTTCCAAACTATTTCATCCCTACTCAAACTGCTCATGGCTCCCTCTCCCTACACCTACTCAGAAGAAAAAAAAAATCAAGGCCATTCACTGTGAGTTCCTTCTTGTCCTTCCTTCCTCATCTCATCACTCAGATGTCTTCTGCCACATTCTCCTCTTTTATCCTTGTCTTACACAAAGAGGTGGCCCACAGCTAACACCTCTACCTGTATAAGTGCTCTCTTCCATTCCATCTTCTCCTACAATTGCACTCTCTATTATCCTGACTCTACTACCATCTATCTTCAATCTCTCTGTCTACTGCATCCTTCTCTACTGCCTACAAACATGCCCATGTCTCTTATATGTGAAAAAAAAACCCCACCATTTGATCCTTTCATCCTCACTATTGTCCTAGATCTCTTCTGCCTTTTATGATAAAACTCCTTGAAAAGGCTATCTACAATAGGTGCCTTGATTTTTTCCTCTTCTCATTCTCTTACCTCTTACAGTCTAGCTTCTGACCTCATCATTCCACTGAAACTGCTCTCACCAAAGTTACCAATAATTTCTTATTTTAAAAAACAAATATTTATTTTTAACATTCATCTGTGCCTGCTGCGCCGTGCACTCTCCTCCTATAAGGAGCAGGCTGCCAGAGTCATACTTACCAGTCTTCGGTCCCCAACTGGATAAACACAGAGACAAGCCTACCAGGAGGTGCCAACACCCGAGCTTTATTCAGAGGCCATCACAGCAAGGCCAAGCAGGAAGGCCATAGCAAGAGAGCAGGAGCAAAGAGAGCGCGTGATCCGACCACGATTGTTCCTTAAGTACCTACCTAGCCCCTCCTCCTCAGCCCGCCTACTAGTCAATGATGTAGGGTCAGATACCGGAAGGGGATGTCTGAGTTTAGCGCACCAAGGGAGAGGAAGTGACGCAGGAGGCTAGGACCGGATACAGGAAGGAGACGTCTGGGATTAGTGCATAGACAAAGAGTATGTGACCTAGGAAGTCAGGCCCAGATACTGGGAGGAGGCGTCTGGGGTCAGTGCTACACAAAGGGAAGGTACGTGACCCAGGAAGTCAGGAAGGACACAGGAAGGAGGCATCTGGGGTTGACGTTGCATTTAGGGAGGGGACTAAACAAAGGGAACTCGTCCTCTGCCGTCCCACTCCCACGTGGCACAGCCCCCTGCCTCAGGAGCACATGCTCCGGCTACTTCCTTGTATCCTGTTCCTTCCCCAGCTTATCGCAGCTCACATAGCACTGCCCACTGCCTCAGGACTTCTCTGTATCCAGCCCATCCCAGTTCACTACAACTCCGCCTACCACAGCCCCTGCCTTGGGAGCGTGAGCTCTGGTTACTTCCCAATACCCAGTTCCTACCCCATCTTGCCACAATCTGTTCCCGGCAGCAGTCAACATCAGACAGTCCCTCACATTCATCTTTTAAAATTTTGAGCTGCGTATTTTCTCTGACCCCTCCCCAACCCATTAAAAAGGCAAACAATATAATGTCAATTATACATGTGAAGTCTTACAAAACATTTCCATATCAGCCATGTTGGGGGGAAAAAGGAAGGAAGAAAGGAAGAAAAGAAAGAAAGGAAGGAAGGAAGGAAGGAAGAAAAAGAAAGGAAGGAAGGAAGGAAGGAAAAGCAAGAAAATTAAAGTGAAAAATACGCTTTAATTTTCAGTCAGAGTTCATAAGTTCTATCTCTGGAGATGGATAGCATTTTTTTCACCATGGGTCCTTCGGAATTGTCTTGGATCATTGTATTGATCAGAGTACCTAAGTCTTTCTCAGTTGATCATTGTTACAATATTGCTGTTACTATGTACAATGTTCTTCTGGTTGTGTTCACTTCACTTTGCATCAATTCATATAAGTCTTCCCAACTTTTTCTGAAACCATCCTGCTCATCCTTTCTTACAGTGCAATAGTATTCTATCTTAGTCACATAACACAATTTGCTCATTCGTATCTCAGTTTCCAATTCTTTGCCACCACTAAAAGGGCTGCTATAAATATTTTTTCAATACAAATAAGTCCTCCCTTTTTTAAAATCTCTTTGGGATACAGACCCTAGTGGTCGTATTGCTGGGCCAAAGATCATGCATAATTTTATAGCCCTTTGGGCATAGTTCCAAAATGTTTTCCAGAATGGTTGGACCATTTCACAACTCTACAACAATGCATTAGTGACCCTATTTTTCCACATCTACTCCAGCATTTGACATTTTCCTTTTCTGTCATGTTAGTCAATCTGATAGGTGTGGGTACCTCAGAGTTGTTTTAATTTGCATTTCTTTAATCAGTAGTGATTTAGAGCATTTCATGTGACTTGATAGCTTTGATTTCTTTTTCTGAAAATTGCCTGTTCATGTTTTTTGACCATTTATCAGTGGCTCTTATTTTTATAAATTTGGCTTAGTTCTCTACATATTTGAGAAATGAGGCCTTTATCAGAGAAACTTGCTGTAAATTCCCCCTCCCCTTACTTTCCCATTTTCTTTCTCATTTTGGCTGCATTTATTTTGTTTATGCAAAAAATTTTTAAATTCATGTAATCAAAGTTATCCATTTTACTTCCTATGATCCCCTCTATCTCTTGTTTGGTCATAAACTCTTCCCTTATCTATGGATCTGACAGGTATATTTTTCCATGCTCCCCTAATTTACCTATGATATTACCCTTCACGTCTGGATCAGTTACCAATTTTGACCATATTTTGGCCTCTAAGGAGGGTTGTTGTTGTTGCATCATTTCAGTCATGTCTGACTCTCTGTGACCCCATTTGGGGTTTTCTTGGCAAGGATACTGGAGTGTTTTGCCCTTTCCTTCTTCAGTTCATTTTACAGATGAGGAAACTGAAGCAAACAGGGTTAAGTGACTTGCCCAGGGGCACACAGATGATAAGCATCTGAGGCCAGATTTGAACTCAAGTTCTTTTGATTCTAGGGCCAGTGCTCTACCCACTGTGCTACCTATTCCACTGATCCACTACTCTACTTCTTAGCCAGCACCAGATTGTTTTGATGATTATTACTTTGTAATACAAGTTAAAATTTCATATTTTTTTAACTTATTCCCTTGATGTTCTTTTTTTTTTTTTAAAGGCAATTGGGGTTAAGTATCTTGTCCAGGGTCACACAGCTAATAAGTGTCAAGTGTTTGGTCTGAGGTTAGATTTGAACTCAGGTCCTCCTGACTTCAGGGCCGGTGCTCTATCCACTGCAACACCTAGCTGCCCCTGCTGATGTTCTTGACCTTTTGCTTTTTTAGATGAATTTTGTTATTTCTAGCTCTATAAAATAATTCTTTGGCATTTTGATTGGTATGACACTGAATAGGTAAATTAATATCTGTAGAATTGTCATTTTTATTATGTTGGCTTGATTTACCCATGATCAATAAATATTTCTACAATTGTTTAGATCTGTATTTATGTGAAAAATATTTTATAATTATATTTATAATGTTAAAAATAAATAAATAATATATTTGTGAGGGGAGGGGAAGAAGTTGGCAGAAGACAAAAAAAAAGAAATGCTTTTTCAGTAGGGACCCAATATGCTAGAAGCCTTCTGGCCCTGGAGGTTATCAGCAGGGCACTGAGGTTGTTCACTGGTCACCCCATATTATTGCAGTGCAATGCTCTTTATGAATCAATAAAAAGTCAGTACTAAGTAAGTACAAATGATAACAAGGTATCCAAGCAGAACAAAAAGTAAGCAGAACACTCTTCCTCTCCCCACAAAAAAATTGTTCAAATAGTCTTGGGGTTTGTCTTGGCAGATAGACTCCCAAGTATTTTATATTGCTGCAATTATTTTAAGTAGAATTCCTCTATTTCTTCCTGATGAGTTTTGTTGGTAATATATAGAAATGCTGATGATTTGGATGTGTTTATTTTATATCCTACAACTTTGCTAAAGTTGTTAATTGTTTCAACAACTTTTTAGTTGATTCTCTAGGGTTCTCTAAGTATATTATAGTATAATCTGCGATATTTTATTTCTTCATTGTCTATTTTTATTCCTTCCATTTTTTTTTCTTGTCTTATTTCTATAGTTAGCATTTCTAATGCAACATTAAATAATAGTGGTGATAATGGACATTCTTGTCTCACCCCTGATCTTATTGGGGAGGCTGGCACTTGGTTTTAGATAGATACTACTTATTTTAAGAAAGGCTCCATTTATTCCTATGCTTTCCAGTGGTTTCAATAGGAATGAGTGTTGCATTTTGTTGAAAGGTTTTCCTGCATCTATCAGGATATGAACAGGCAGTTCTCAGATGAAGAAATTAAAGCCATCTATAGTCATATGAAAAAATGCTCTAAATCACTATTGATTAGAGAAATGCAAATCAAAACAACTCTGAGGTACCATAGCACACCTATCAGATTGGACAACATGACAAAACAGGAAAATGATAAATGTTGGAGAAGATGTGGGAAAATTGAAACACTAATGCATTGTTGGTGGAGTTGTGAAATGATCCAACCATTTTGGAGAGCAATTTGGAACTATTCCCACAGGGCTATAAAAATGTGCATACCCTTTGACCCAGCAATGGCACTTCTAGGGTTGTATCTCAAAGAGATCATACAAATGGGATAAGGACCCACATGTAAAAAATATTTGTAGCAGCTCTTTTTGTGATGGCAAAGAATTGGAAATTGAGAGGATGCCTATCAATTGGGAAATGGCTGAGCAAGTTGTGGTATATGAATGTAATAGAATACTATTGTGCTATAAGAAATGATGAGCAGGCAGACTTCAGAAAAACCTGGAAAGACTTGTATGGTCTGATGCTAAGTGAAGTGAGCAGAACCAGGAGAATATTGTACACAGTAACAGCCACATTGTACAATGACTAATATTGATAGACCTAACCCTTCTCAGCAATCTAAGGATCTAAGACATCTCCAAAGGTCTCATGATGAAAAAATGCTATCCACATCCAAAGAAAGAACTGTGGAGTTTGAATGCAGATCAAAGCATACTATTTGCTATTTTTTCTTCTATTGTGTTTTGTTTCCTCTTTCTGGTGGTTCCTGCTCTTGGTTCTATTTCTTCCTTACAACATCACTAATGTGAAAATATGTTTAATAGGAATGTATATGTATAGCCTATATCAGATTGTGTGCCATCTTGGGGAGGGAGGTGGGGAGAGAGGGAGAGAAAAATTTAAAACTCAAAAGCTTATGGAAGTGATTGTTGATAAATCAAAATAAATTAATTTAAAAAATAAAAACAAACAAAAAGAATTTGGATGCTATGCCATTTGGAGCACATATATTTAATATTGATACTTCTTCATTGTCTATGGTACCTTGTAGCAAAATGTAGTTTCCCTGCTTATCTCTTTTGTTTAGTTCTACTTTTTTCGCTTTTTCTGAGATCATGATTGCTACTCTTGCCTTTTTTACTTTAGTTGCAGCATAACAGATTCTGTTCTAGGCCCTTATTTTAATTTTGTGTATGTCTCTCTGTTTCAGATGTGCTTCTTGTAAACAACATGTTGGGTTTTGGATTTTAATCCATTCTGCTATCATTTCCATTTAATGGGTGAGTTCATCCCATTCAGGGAGCTAGGTGGCATAGGGTAGCTACGTGGTACAGTGGATAGAGTGCTGGGCCTGGAGTCAGCAAGACTCATTTTCCTGAGTTCAAATCTGACCTCAGTTACTTACTTGCTATGAGACCCTGGGCAAGTCATTTAACCCTGTTTGCTTCAGTTTCCTCATCTGTAAAATAAGCTGGAGAAGGAAATGACAAATTACTCCAGCATCTTTGCCAAGAAACCCTCAAATGGGGTCACAAAGAGTTGGACATGACTGAAATGACTAAACAACAAAAATATTTATATAGAGTTTACCTTTCCACATACTCTTTGATCCAGTGACACTGGCCTCCTGGCTGTTCTACAAACAAGAACCTCCATCTCTTCACATAGGGCATTTTCTCTGGTTGTCTTCCGTGCCTAGAATGCTCTCTCTCCTCATCTCTGCCTACTTTTCCCTGCTTTCTTTTAAGTTCCAACTAAAATTCCATCTCCTATTAAAAACCTTTCCCAATACCTCTTAATTCTGGTACCTTCCTTCTGCTAATTATTTCCTATATATCATGTACATAGCTAGTTTTGAATATATGTATTCTCTTAATGTCTTCCCCATTAGATTGTAAACTCCACGAGCATATTGACCGTCTTTTATCTATTTTTGCATCTCCAGTGCTTAGCACAGTGCCTGGCATATAGAATGCACTAATTTATTTTTTTTAAATTGACTGACTGGTCAGAATTGGTAGACAAGAGTTTCCTATGCTAAGAAATTCATGAATCTTCCAGGTTATGTTTTCCACATGTTAAATAAATAGGCTATTTCTAGTTTGTTCATTATTAGACAGGTGAGATTTGAGTGGAAGCCATGTGATCCCAATCTGAATTGAAAACTTGAATCTTATTTTCACCCTGAGTTTCTGAATCTAGATGGTCTCCTATCCCAGCTGCCTTCAGGCTCAATATAGACGGGTTCCTGGCCCTTTAACAGAGGATCTTATCACTCAGTTTCCTGTTGAGAACATCAACTACCCACAGAAGGACCTGCCAGGGACTGGAACCACTAGATCTGGCTTTTCACACATGGGGTCAATTAAAAGCACAGAGCATAGCATAGCAGGTAGGGAAAGAATGTTCCTGGAGAGAAAGAGAAAACAGAGGGTGGGAGGAAGGGAGCTCAACCCAGAGATTCCAGAATGCTGACCCAAGGGTCATTTGCTAATTGTTTTAGCCTTAAAAAACAGTGAACTCCTTTCCCCCTTATCTTCTCTAGCATCCATATGGGCCACTTACTGGGTGGGTGGGTAATTATAAAAATTTAGGTTGGCATGATTTTTTGAGGCAAGACAGTTGCTCTTTTTGATTTTGGTTAGAAACTTTTCCATGAGAGATTTCCTGTTGATGTGTTTTGCGAAGGTAGGGCTGGAGTTTTCCTTGGCAGGGATTATGTTGTTAATGTCCTGGAATGCTGAGGCATGTACAAGGTCCCTGAGGGTGAGGGCTAGGATCTCTCTCTGTCCCAGTTATGTGTCTTGGCAGTTCTGAAAATAAGTAGGATGGTACTGATGAGGATAATAATTTCTCTTTAGCCCCTTTGAGAACAAAAACCTCTGTACCAAATTGCTGAGTGGCATGGCAGAATCATGGAAAATTCTTTCTTCCTTCCTTCCTTCCTTGCTTAATTCCTCCTTTTTTGCTCCTTTCCCTTCCCTTCTTCCCTCCCTCCATCCACAAAATTAAGTTCTGGCATGAAGAGGCTTTTCTATCAATGCATATTCTTGCATCTTAGTCTGTATTGATAGAGTTTTATAAAACAGCTGGTAGCCATTATCACACAAAGCAACTATTTTAAAGATAAGGAAAGATGAAGCACAGAGAGGTTCCATGTTTCCATAGAGGTCACACAGCATGTTTGACCTGGGACTGGAACCTAGAAGTCTTATGCTGCCCTCTTGTGACACTGCACTTTTCGCCTCAAATATGAATAAAAATAATTTTCCTGGCACAAGTTATTAACATTATGGAATTCTAGCAATGAATGTTTCCTAGTATCTTACAGATCTCAGGACACAATTAACTCTGAGTGCCAGGCCTTTATGGAAGGATGATAATGAACAACCTATCTGGGGGACCTCCAGGAAGTGTGAACTGGAGTGATAGCCTCACCAATGATAAGGGGGTAGGGAGGAAGGTGGGGCTTTTGATTGGGGGCAAGAAAAAAGATGATGACTTCAAGTCATGTGAAGTTGCAGCAAAGGAGTGCCACACTTCACATCAAGGAGAAGGATGCCAAGACATCATAGAAGCTGCTTGTTGAGGCTAGCTGTGGAGGCTAATCCCTCCCACTCTTCAAGGTTCTGACCAAGGCAAGAGGTCACTGACAGCCACTGGGCAGTAGAGACCCTTGACAAGTTTCAATTCATGCAAAATCCTGAGTTCTATGCCCCAGGCTGAGCTAAAAGCCCAGGTTCAGAGTTTCTCTGGCCTCACTTGATGACTGGTCCTGCTAGATATGAGAATCAAGATTAAGTGGGTGCTCCTTTGCCCACTTTGCAAAGGCCACAACCATGGAGGTTAAAAAAAACTCAAACTATTTAGTTCCTAGAATTCCTGGGTTTGAAGAAGCCTTTGCACTGTCTAGGAGATTTCCAACTTGATGGACCTCCAGCTGCTTGGGAGATGTTTGTTTTTCATTGTTTTCTTGTTATGTTACCTTCTTCTCTCTTCTGACATTGCCACCACCCTGGTGCAGACTCTTATCACCTTATACCCTAAGTACTGCTACAACCTGCTGGTTAGTCTCCCTGCTTCAAGTCTCTCCACACTCCAGTCCATCCTCCACTTACTGTCAAATTGACTTTCCTAAAGTATAAGTTTTATAATATCACTCCCCTATGCAATAAATTCCAGTGGTTTCCTATTATCTCTAGGGTCAAATACAAAACCTTCTATTTGGCTTTTAAAACCCTTCATAACCTGGCCCCTTCCTACCTTTCAAATTTTCCTGCACCTTACCCCCTTCAATGTACTCTGTAATCCAGTGACACCGAACTGTTTCTCGAGCATGACATGACATCTCCCAACTCCAAGCATTTTTCTGTACTTCCCTCTTACCTGGGATGCTCTGCCTCTTTACCTCTACCTCCAGGCTTCTCTGGTTTCCTTTAAGTCTCAGCTAAAGTCCTTTCTTCTGCAAGAAGACATTCCCAGTCTTCCTTCATCTTAGCACCTTCCCTTTAGGATTTCCCCTAATTTATTCTGTATCTATCATGCTTGTAGAGTTGTTTGTATACATTAGATTGTGAGTTCCTCAAGAGCAAGAACTTTTCTTTTGGCCTTTCTGTGTATCCCCAGGGCTTACCAAATACCAAAGGCATAGAGTAGATGCTATATAAATGCCAGTTGACCGACTGTATTAATGTTATGCTAAAAGTAAAAACAACTGTACACAGTATCCAAACACTTTTGTCTACTTCTGTGAAGAGTTGATGTATCATTCCATTAAGTCAAGGTTACATGACTAGAGCTTAATGAAGTAAAGGAAGGCTGGGAGACAGGCATTACCAGTATGTGAAAGTTTTATTTTGTGAGTAACAGTGCAGCACTTAGGTTGTCTATCTCCTGCCCCTCACTCTCAATATGGCTGCCTATATCCTTTTTCAATCACGTGCCTTTGATGATACTGTCAATACTACTTCTTGCAGGCAAACCATCATTGGCTGCCATCTGCTTCTAATTAGACCAGATATGTCTCTCTATTGGTGTTTGGGTCACCTGTAATTTTACTTCTTGAGAGATATGAGGATCTGTAGCCATATGGCATCACTGGGAGAATATGGGTATTAAAGAGGAGGCTGCTTTCCTACATCATTGATTTCTGATGCCTCTTGGCAATGAGTTGACATTGCCCTGCAGGGAAGGGCTGAGTTGAGTAGTAGAAGGTTGCTTATTTTCTGAGAACCCTAGAGAGCATGGCACTTATTCAACATTTCCACCCAGTGGGGCATGTGTAAACAACAGGGTCAAGTCAATGAGCACTTATTAAGTGCTTATTATGTGCCAGGTACCATGCTGCGCTAGGAATGCAAATATAAGGGGAAAGAAAGACAGTTCCTGCCCTCAATGAGCTTATATTCTAATGGGGGAAGACAACACATTAAAAAGGGGCTGAAAAGCAGGGGTTGGGAGAAGGTACTCTTTCAAGGATACGGCCAAGAAAGTCCAGAGAGCTAGGAGTGGAGCCCAGAGACTAATGAAGACATGGTTGGCTTGGGTGTTTTACTTAAAATGGTAGTTCTAGAAGGCTGCACCTAATCAGTGGAAGAGTCTGCAAGCAAGTCAGGCATTTCGCCTGGAGAAGAATGAGTTTGGGACTCACCAGAATCTAGATGTTTAGTGCTGAATGGGATCAGGCGAGCGGCTATCAATACCACTTGGTGGTTAAATATAGATGAGAGAAGTGACTTATAGGTACACAGCAGGTTAGTGGAAATGGCCTCAGTTTTCTCCTACTAGAAAAGAGAAGGTTGGACTAGATCAGGGATTGAGATAACAAATTAAAGTGATTAGCAAACTTTAAAGTGCTATGTAAATGCTAGCTATTAGTATTAAACTTCAATTCATTTCAGAAATTTGAAGATCTTATTTGATAGATTCATGATCTCATCAAGGTGGGTGTTTCCTTCAGCAATATAGATTAAAACCCTTCCAGGATTTTTGAAAATTATTAAAATTATTATATCTTTATTTCATTAAATATTTCCCAATTACATTAAATTTTTTTAAACATTAATCTTTTAAAAATTTGAGCTTTGAAATCTGTCCTGCCCCTTCCCAACCCATTAAGAAGATAAGAAATAACATAGCAATTATGTTGAATCATGCAAAACATATTTCCACATTAGCCATGTTGCAAAAACACACACATACAAACACAAAAATATAAGAAAAATAAAGGGAAAAGAGTATGCTTTAATTTGCACTAAGAGTTCATCAGTATTCTCTCTGGAGGTGGATAGCATTTTTCATTACAGATCCTTTGGAATTATCTTGGGTCATTGTATTGATCAGAGTAGCTAAGTCTTTAATTGTTGATCATTGTTACAATATTGTTACTGTGTACAAAGTACTTCTGATTCTGCTCAGTTAACTTTGTATCAATCCATATAGGTCTCTTCTCAGATTTTTCTGAAACCATCCTGCTCATTATTTCTTATAGCACGGCAGGATTCTGTCACAATCATATACTACAACTTGTTCACCCTTTCCCCAATTAATGGGCATTCCCCCCAATTTCCAATTTTTTGCCACCAAAGAAAGAGCTGCTATAAATATTTTTGCACAAATAGGGCTTTCTCCTCCTCCTCTACCTTATTTTGATCTCTTTGGGATACAGGCCTTAAAGTGGTATTGCTGAGTCAAAGAGCATGTACAGTTTTAGAGCACTTTGGGCATAGTTCCAAATTGTTCACCACAATGTTTGGACTAGTGCACAACTCCATCAATAGTGAATTAGTGTACTTAGTTTTTCATATCACCTCTAGCATTTATCATTTTCCCTTTCTGTCATGCTAGCCAATCTGATAGGTGTGAGGTGGTACCTCAGTTCTTTTAATTTGCATTTCTCTAATCAATAGTAATTTAGAACATTTTTTATGCAACTATTGATAGCTTTGATTTCTTTTCTGAAAACTGCCTGTTTATATCATTTGACCATTTATCAAGTGGGGAATGGCTCTTATTTTGATAAATTGGGCTCAGTTCCCTATATATTTGAGAAATGAGGCCTTTATCAGAGAAACTTGGGGTAAAACCCCTCCTTCCCCCACCCAAGTTTCCTGCTTTCCTTCTAATTTTGACTACATTGGTTTTGTTAATGCAAAAGTTTTTAAATTCACATAATTAAAATTATCCACTTCCTCATGATCCTCTCTATTTCTTGTTTGGTCATAAACGCTTCCCTTATCTATAGATCTGATAGGCATGTTTTTTTCATGCTCCCCTTATTTACTTATAATATCATTATGTCTAAATCATGTACCCATTTTGATCTTATTTTGGTATATGATGTGAGATATTGGTCTATGCCTAGTTTCTGCTTGATTTCATTTCCTCAATAATTTTTGTAAAATGGTGAGTTCTTGCCCCCAAAGCTTGGATCTTGGAGTTTATCAAACACCATATTACTATGTATTGTGTACCTTACTTATTCTACTGATGCACTACTCTATTTCTTAGCCAGTATCATATTGTTTTGATGATTATCGCTTTGTTATATAGCTTGAACTTTGGTACTGATTGGTCACCTTCCTTTACGTTTTTTCATTGATTCTCTTAATATTCTTGACCTTTTTTTCTTCCAGATGAATTTTATAATTTTTTTCTAGCTTTATAAAATAAGTCTTTGATGTTTTGATTGTATGGCACTGAATAAGTAAATTAACTTAAGTAGAATTGTCATTTTTATTATGGCCTACCTATGAGCAATTAAAATTTCTGTAATTATTTAGATATGTCTTATTTGTGTGAAAAGTGTTTTGTAATCATGTTCATATAGTCCCTGGGCTTGTCCTAGCAGATAGACTCCCAAGTATTTGTATTGTCTGCAGATTTTTAAAATGCCATTTCTCTTTCTATATTTTCGTGCTGTGTTTTATTGGTAATATATAGAAATGCTGATGGTTTATGTTGGTTTATTTTATGTCCTGAAGCACTGTTAAATTTGTAATTGTTTCAAGTAGATTTTAGTTGATCCTCTAGGGTTCTCTAAGGATACCTTCATATCATCTACAAAGAGTGATAGTTTTATTTCCTCATTGCCTACTTTTTATTCCTTCAATTTCTTTTTCTTGTCTTCTTGCTATAGCTAGCATTTCTAATACAATAATGAATAATAGTGGTGATAGTAGATGTTCTTGCTTCACCCTGATGTTATTAGGAAGGATTCTAGTTTATCCCCATTACAGATAAAGTTTCCTCTTGGTATTAAATAGATATTATCATTTTAAGACAAGCTCCACTTATTCCTATGCTTTCTACTGTGTTTTTTTTTTTTTAATAAGAATGAGTGTTGTATTTGTCAAAAGCTTTTTCTGCATCTATTAATATAATCATGATTTTTGTTGGTTTTCTTATTGAGGTCAATAATTTTGAACCAGTTCTATATTACTAGTATAAATCCCACCTGGTAATACTGTATGATCTTTGTTATATATTGCTACAATCTCTTTACTAGTATTTTATTTTAAAGCTTTTCAACAATATTCATTAGGGAAATTGGGCTACAGATTTACTTCTCTGTTTTTTTCTCTCCTTGGTTTAGGTATCAAAACCACATTTGTATCATAAAAGGAGTTTAATAGGACTATTGCTTTATGTTTTTTTTCTCACATAGTTTATATAGTACTGGGATCCTTAAAATGTTTGGTAGAATTCAACTGTAAATCTATCTGGTCCTAGAGATTTGTTTCTTTTTCTAAGATTGGGTTATTTAAGCATTCTATTTTTTCCTCAGTTAATCTGGACAATCTATGTTTTTGTAAATATTCATCCATTTCACTTAGTTTGTCAGTTTTACTGGCTTATAATTGGGCAAAATAATTCTAATAATTGTTTTAATTTCATCTATATTAATGGTTCATTCACTTTTTCCAAATTCGGTTTTCTTCTTTTTTTTTAAATCAAATTTACCAGTGGTTTATCTATTTTGTTGGTTTTTTTCATGAAAGCATCTCCTAGTTTTCTTTATTAGTTTAATGGGTTTTTTAACTTTTGGTCTTATTGAAATCTTTGATTTTAAGGATGTCCCTTTTGGTGTTCAATTAGAGAATTTTAATGTTATTTTTCTAGTATTTTTAGTTCTATGCCCAATTCATTGATCTGCTCTTTCTCTCTTTTATTGATGTATGTGTTTAGAAATGTAAATTTTCCCCTAAGTACTTCTTTGGTTGCATTCCACAAATTTTGGTATGTTGTTTAATTGTTGTCATTCTTGTAATTAATGAAATTATTCATTTTTTTTCAACTGTTCTTTGACCCACTCATTCTTTTGGATTAGACTGTTTAGTTTCCAATTAATTTTTAATCTACACTTTTGTGGCTCTTAATTGAGTATAATTTTTATTGCATTATATTATATTTATTACATTAGCAATTGATATTTTTTCTAATTGTTTAGATCTGACTTTATTTGTGTGAAAAAATGTTTTGTAATTATGTCTATATAGTTCCTGGGCTTCTCTTGGCAAGTAAACTCCAAAGTATTTTATATTATCTCTAGTTATTTTAAATGGAATTTCTCTTTCTATCTCTTTCTGCTGGGCTTTGTCGGTAATATATAGAAATGCTGGTGATTTATGATTTATTTATTTTATATCCTGTGACTTTATTAAAGTTGTTAATTATTTCATCTAGTTTTTTTAGTTGATTCTCTAGAATTCTCTAAGTATACCATTAAATCATCTGTAAAGAATGATAATTTTGTTTCCTCATTGCCTATTCTAATTCCTTTAATTTCTTTTTTTCTTTTATTGCTAAAGCTAACATTTCTAGTACAATATTGAATAATAATGGTGATAATGGGCATCCTTGTTTCAACCCTGATCTTATTGGGAAGGTTTCTAGCTTATCCCCATTACAGGTAATGATTGCTAATGATTTTAGAGAGATACTACTTGTCATTTTAAGGAAATCTCCATTTATTCCTATGTTCTCTAGTGTTTTTAATAGGAATGGGTGCTGTATTTTGTCAAAAGCTTAATCTGCATCTATTGAATCACATGATTTCTGTTGTTTTGTTATGGATATGGTCAATTATGCCAATAGCTTTCCTAATATTGAACCAGCCCTGCATTTCTGGCATAAATCCCACCTGGTCATAGTGATAAATATATCCTAGTTATAAATTGCTGTAATTTATATAATCTTTGTTAATATTTTATTTAAAATTTTTGCATCAATATTCATTAGGTAAATTGATCTATAATTCTATTTCTCTGTTTTGGATTTAGATATCAGCACCATATTTGTATTATAAAAGAATTTGGGAGAAGGTAGAGCCAAGATGGCACAGTAAAGGCAGGAACTTGACTGAGCTCTCCCTGAAACCCCTCAAAATACCTTTAAAGACTCTAAACAATTTCTAGAGTGGCAGAACCTACAAAAACACAGAGTGAGACAATTTTCCAGCCCAAGACAACTTAAAAGGTCGGCAGGAAAGGTCTGTTGCACCAGGGTCAGAGAGGACTGCAGTCTAGTGCAGGCCACACCAGTGCAGACTGGGCCCCAGTAAACCAGAAGCAAGCCTCAGAGTAACTGAATCAATGGCAGCAGTGGCAGTTTCCAGACCTCTCAGCTGACAGATGATAAGGGGATTAGATGATAAGTCAGAAGGAGATTTATAGGGGTTCCTTTCCTGGCACTTAGGGTAAGACTCTTGCATTTCCTATACTTGGATCTGTGTTGCAGTCTTACATCTCAGTCCCAGTGCAAGGAGGAGCACTAGCACAGCAGAATTTGTGGCTGCAGGGAAGCAGGGACCCTGGTCACAGTTCCAGGGTGGAAAAGAGTGCTTGTGGTTACTCAAAACTACTGCACAGTAGAGGAGAATAGTAAACACACCTCTCCCTAGATCATACTACCTTGGAAAAGCCAAAAACTTACAGGTCCCCAGAATTCACCTCTGAAAACAACTCCACAAAAAACCTGAAGCTTGGGACAGTTCCCCTTCCACTTGGGAAGCAGAGCTAAAGCAGAACATTAGCAAGAATTAAAAGTCAAGATACAGGCTGGAAAATAAACAAACAACAGAAAACAATTTTGACCACAGAAAGTTACTGTAGTGACAAGGAAGATCAAAGTGCACACTCAGAAGAAGACAACAAAGTCAAAATTCTTGCATCCAAAGCCTCAAAGAAAAATATCAATTTTGGTCTCAGGCCATGGAAGAGCTCAAAAAGGATTTTAAAAATCAAGTAAGAGAGGCAGAGGAAAAATTGGGAAGAGAAATGAGAGTGATGCAAGAAAATCGTGAAAAAAAAAGAATCAACAGCTTGATGAGGAGGCACAAAAAATATTGAAGAAAATAACAACTTAAAAAACAGATATGCCAAATAGTAAAAAAGACACAAAAATCCAATGAAAAGAATACCTTGAAAATCAGAATTGGCCAAATGGAAAAGGAGGTACAAAAGCTCACTGAAGAAAATAATTCCTTAAAAGTTAAAATTGGACAAGTGGAAGCTAATGGCTTTATGAGACATCAAGAAACAATTAGACAAAATCAAAAGAATGAAAAAATAGAAGAAAACATGAAATATTTCATTAAAAAAACAACTAAACTGGGAAATAGATCAAGGAGAGATAATTTAAGAATTATGGGACTACTTGAAAGTCATCAAAAAAAGAGCCTGGGGGCAGAGCCAAGATGGTGGAGGGAAAGCAGTGACTGTCTTGAGCTCTCTCCCAAAGTCCTCCAAATACCTAAAAAAAGGGCTCTAAACAAATTCTAAAGCAGCAGAACCCACAAAAAGACAGAGTGAAACAAATTTTCAGCCAAAGACAGTCTGGATGGTTGATCAGAAAGGTATATCACGCTGGGCTGGGAGAGGAGGACAGCGCAGTGTGGGTGTGCAGGCCGCAGCGACCCTGGAGCAGGCCTCAGAGGATTGAATCCCGGACAGCTATGGTGGTTTCCAGACTTCTCAACCCAGGAATGCCAAAGACAACATGGAAGGTCAGTGGGAAAAGTCTGTGACTGCAGTGAGAGAGGAGCTAGGTCTCAGCCACAAGTCCTGAGCTTGCCCTCGGGGCAGCGACTGTTTCCTGAGCTTCTGGCCCACAGACTGAGGGGGAATTGAGTGACTGATCAGAGGGGGATTACAAGGATCTCTCTGCCAGTGCTGAGGCAGGAATCTCTTGCTTTACCAGTGCTTGGATCTGGGTCACAGTTCTGAGGGGCGGTCCTCGAGCGAGGAGGAGCGCTGGTGCAGTGGAGTTTGTTGTGGTGGTGGAGAAGAAACACCTCACCCCTTATCATAGCACCTTGGAAGAACTGAAAATTTAGAGGTCCCTAGAAGTACCTCTGAAAACAGCTGTAAAACCCTCGAAGCTTGGGACAGTATACTCTTCGCATTGGAAGCAGACTTTTACCTTAATGAAGAGTTTAAAACTCAAGTAATTGGCCGGGATCATGAGTAAGCAGCGCAAAAAGAGTCAGACTATATTATCTTACTTTGGTGACAAAGAAGATCAAAACATACAACCAGAAGAAGACAACAAAGCCAAAGCTCCTACATCCAAAGCCTCCAAGAAAAATATGAATCAGTCCCAGGCCTTGGAAGAGCTCAAAAGGGATTTTGAGAAGCAAGTAAGAGAAGTACAGGAAAAACTGAGAGTGATGCAAGAAAATCATGAAAAACAACTCAACAGCTTGCTAAAGGAGACCCCAAAAAAACTGAAGAAAATAACACCTTAAAAAAGAGCCTAACCCAAATGGCAAAAGAGGTCCAAAAAGCCAATGAGGAGAAGAATGCCCTAAAGAGCAAAATTGGCCAAATGGAAAAGGACATCCAAAAGATTACTGAAGAAAATACTTCCTTAAAAATTAGAATAGAGCAATTGGAAACTAGTGACTTTATGAGAAATCAAGGCACTGTAAAACAAATCCAAAAGAATGAAAAATTAGAAAACAATGTGAAATATCTCATTGGAAAAACAACTGACCTGGAAAATAGAGCCAGGAGAGAGAATTTAAAAATTATTGGACTATCTGAAAGCCATGATCAAAAAAAGAGCCTAGACATCATCTTTCAAGAAATTATCCAAGAAAACTGCCCTGATATTTTAAAACCAGAGGGCAAAATAGAAATTGAAAGAATCCACCAATCTCCTCCTGAAAGAGATCCCCAAAGGAAAACTCCTAGGAATATTGTAGCCAAGTTCCAGAGTTCCCAGGTCAAGGAGAAAATATTACAAGCAGCCAGAAAGAAACAATTCAAGTATTGTGGAAACACAATCAGGATAACACAAGATTTAGCTGCTTCTACATTAAGGGACCACAGGGCATGGAATATAATATTCCGGAGGGCAAAGGAGATAGGATTACAACTAAGAATCACCTACCCAGCAAAACTGAGTATAATCCTGCAGGGAAAAAAATGGTCATTCAGTGAAACAGAGGACTTTCAAGCATTCTTGATGAAAAGACCAGAGCTGAATAGAAAATTTGATTTTCAAATACAAAACTTGAGTGGAACATGAAGAGGTAAACAGGAAAGAGAAAATCATAAAGAGACTTATTAAGGTTGAACTGTTTACATTCCTGCATGGAAAGATGATATTTGTAACTCATGAGACCGTTGTCAGTATTAGGGTAGTTGGAAGGGAAAAAATTATATGTGCATATATATAGATATAGATAGAGGGCACAGGGTGAGTTGAAAATGAAGGGGTCATATCTGGAGAATAAAATTAAGGAGTGAGAGAGGAATATAGTAGGAGAAGGAGAAAGGGAGAGGTAGAATGGGGTAAATTATCCTACAAAAAAAAAACAGAAAAGAAAAGGCTCTTACAGTGGAGGGGAAAGGGGGGAAGGTGAGAGGGAATGAGTAAATCTTATTCTCATAGGATTTGACTTAAGGAGGGAATAACATACACACTCAATTGGGTGTGGAAATCTGTCTTACCCTACAGGAAAATAGGGGGGGAAGGGGACAAGAGAGTAGGGGAATGATAGAGAGGAGGGCAGATTGGGAAAGGGAGTAATCAGAAGCAAATACTTCTAAGGAGGGACAGGGTCAAATGAAAGAATAGAATAAATGGGTGGGCGGGATAGGATTAAGGGAAATAGAGTTAGTTTTTCACAGCATGTCTACTATGGAAGTGTTTTGCATAACTGCACATATATAACCTACATTTAGTTGCTTGCCTTATCAATGAGGGTGGGTAGGGAGGGAGGAAGGGAGAAAATTTGGAACCCAAAGTTTTAAAAAGGAAGATAAAGAATCTAGAACCTAGAGCAACAAGTGTCCAATTCAAATGCAAATGAATCTGTATGGGCTGCATATTGACTTAGAATACCACAAATTAACATTATCTATGTTGTATTGTATTTTTTAATTTATTTTATTAAACATTTGCCAATTACATTTAAAAAAAAAAGAGCCTAAACATCAACTTTCAAGAAATTATCAAGGAAAACTACCCTGATATTTTAGAACCAGAGGGTAAAATAGAAATGGAAAGAATTCACTGATCACCTCCTGAAAGACATCCCAAAATGCAAACTGCCAGGAATATTACAGCCAAATTCTGGACCTCCCAGATCAAGGAGAAAATACTGCAAGCACTCAAAAAAGAAACAATTCAAATCTCATGGAGCCACGGTCAGGATAACACAAGATTTAGCAGCTTCTACATAAAAGAATTAAAGGGCTTGGAATAAGATATTCTGAAGGGCAAAGGAGAAGTAAAATGGGATAAATTATCTGACATAAAAGAGGCCTGAAAGAGATTTTACAGTGGAGGGAAAAATGCGGTAAGCAGGGGGTGGTGCAATGAACCTACTCTCATCAGAAATGGCTCAAAGAGGTAATGATGCACACATTCAGTTGCATGTAGAAATCTATCCTACCATACAGGAAAGTAGGAAGAGAAGGTGATAAGAGAAGGGGTGGAAGCTGATAGAAGGGAGGGCAGCTTGGGGGAGGTAAAAGTCAGAAGCAAAACACTTGTGAATGGACAGGGTAAAAGGAGAGAAAGAGTAGGATAAACAGGAGGAAAATAAGATGGAGGGAAATACATAGTAATCATTGTGAAAAAAAATTTACAGTGAGTTTCTCTGATAAAGACTTATTTCTCAAACATATAGAAAACTGAGTCAAATTTATAGAAATAAGATCCATTCCTCAACTGATAAATGGTCAAAGGATATGAACAGGCAGTTTTCAGATAAAGTAATCAAAGCTATCTATAGTCATATGAAAAAAATGCTCTAAATCACTATTGATGAAATGCAAATTAAAACAATCTGAGCTATACTTCATACCTGTCAGATTGACTAATATGACAGAAAAGAAAAATGACAGATGTTGGAGGGGATGTGGGAAAATGAAAACCCTAATGTATTATTGGTGAAGTTGTATACTGGTTCAACCATTCTGTAGAGTAATTTGTAACTATGCCCTAAGGGCTATAAAACCCTTTGATCAAGCAATACCACAGCTAGGTCTGAATCTCAAAGAGATAAGAAACAAAAAAGAAAAAGATCTATGTATACAAAAATACTTATAGCAGCTCTTTTGCTAAGAATTGGGAAAGAATTGGAAACTGAGGGAATGCCCATCAATTGGGGAATGGCTGAACAAGTTGTTACATATGATTGCGATGCAATACTATTGTACTTGAAGAAATGATAAGCAGAACACTCTCAGAAAAACATGGAAAGACTTACATGAACTGATGCAAAGTGAAATGAGCAGAACTGGCAGAAGACTGTACAGTCACAGCGATATTATATGATGATCTACTATGAATAACTTAGCTATTCTCAGCAATACAATGATCCAAGACAATTCTGAAGGATTTATGATGAATGGTGCTGTCCATCTCCAGAGAAAGAACTGGTAGATCCTGAATGTAGATCAAAGATACTTTTTCTTTACTTTCTTTACTTCTCAGGGTTTTTTTGTCTGTGTTTTCTTTCACAGAATGACTTACATGGAAATGTGTTTTGCATGACTACACATGCATAACCTATGTAAAGTTGCTTGCCTTTCCAATGAGGGGAAGAAGAGAGGGAGGGAGAGAATTTAGAACTCAAAATTTGAAAAAAAAAAGAACATTAGGATTGTTTTTACATGTAATTGGGAACAAATAAAATACTAAATAATATTTTTTTAAAAAAGGAAAACTTGAATGCCTTTGCCCAGTTTAAAAAAATAAATAAATTTGGTAGATTGCATTCTTCACCTATTTTTCCAAATAGTTTATGTAGTATTGGAATTAACTGTTCTTTAAATGTTTGGTAGAATTTACTTGTAAATCCATCTGCCCCTGGAGATTTTTCTTTAGGGAATTCATTGATGGCTTGCTCAATTTCTTTTTCTAAAATGGGATTATTTAAGCATTTTGTTTCCTCTTCTATTAATCTGGGCAATTTATATTTTTGTAAATATTTATCCATTTCATTTAGATTGTTAGATTTATTGACATACAGTTGGGCAAAATAGCTCCTAATTATTGCTTTAATTTCCTCTTCATTGGTGGTAAATTCATCCTTTTCATTTTTGATACTGGTAATTTGATTTTCTTCTTTTTTTTAAATCAAATTAACCAAAGATTTATCTATTTTAGTGCTTTTTTTAATAAAACCAACTCTTAGTTTTATTTATTAGTTCAATAGCTTTTTTACTTTCAATTTTATTAATCTCCCCTTTGATTTTCAGTATTTCTAATTTAGTATTTAATTGGGGATTTTTAATTTGTTCTTTTTCTAGCTTTTCTAGTTGCATGCCCAATTTATTGATCTCCTCTTTCTCCATTTTATTCATGTAAGAGATATAAAATTTCCTCTAAGAACTGCTTTGGCTGGATCCTATAAATTTTGTTTTGCTATCTTGTTCTTGTCATTCTCTTTGATGAAATTATTGATTGTTTCTATGATTGGACCTACTCGTTCTCTAGGATAAGATTATTTAGTTTCCAATTAATTTTTAATCTATCTCTCCATAGCCCTTTATTGCATGTAATTTTTATTACATCATGATATGAAAAGGATGCATTTAATATTTCTGCCTTTCTGCATTTGAATGGGAGGATTTATGCCCTAATACATGGTCAGTTTTTGTGTAGGTGCCATGTACTGCTGAGAAAAAGCTATATTCCTTTCTTTCGCCATTCAGTTTTCCCCAGAGTTCTATCAGATCCAACTTTTCTAAAATTCTATTTACTTCCTTAACTTCTGTCTTGTTTATTTTGTGGTTAGATTTATCTAGTTCTGAGAGGGGAAGGTTGAGGTGCCCCACTAGTATAGTTTTGTTGTCTATTTCTTCCTGTAACTCATTTAACTTTTCCTCTAAGAATTTGGATGCTATACCACTTGGTGCATATATGTTTAGTATTGATATTATTTCATTGTCTATGGTACTTTTTAGCAAGATGTAGTCTTCTTCTTTGTCTCTTTTAGTTAGATCTATTTTTGCTTTTACTTTGTCTGAGATCACAATTGCTACCCCTGCTTTTTTTTTTTACTTTGGCTGTAGCACAATATATTCTGCTCCAGCCTTTTATCTTTACTCTGTGTGTCTCTCTGCTTCAAATGTGTTTCTTGTAAACAACATATTGTAGGATTCTGGTTTTTAATCCACTCTACTATTTGCTTCTGTTTTATGAGAGGATTCATCCCATTTGCATTCACAGTTATGATTACTAATTGTGTATTTACCACCATTCCTATTTTTCTCATTTATATTTCTCTCTCTCCTTTCACTCTGTCCCTCCTCACTCAACTAACCTTTAAATAATTTTCTTGCACTGCTTTCATTTCATTCCCCTAGTTTTTCCTCTACCACTCATTTGATATTGAAAATCAGTTTTACGTCTTCCAGGATTTCTTGTTGGGCTTGTGTCCAATTCATATTTTTTTTTGAGGCTTTGCTTGTAGCTGTTTTGACATCATTGTCTTCTTTTGAGTTTTTGCTGATCTTCCCTGTCACCATAGTAGCATTTTTATGGTCAGGTTCTTTTTTTGTTTGCTCTTTTTCCCAGCCTATTTCTTTACTTTGAACTTTACTTTAAAGATGGGCTCTCTTCCTGGTATGGTAGTTGTAGGGGGGGTGGACGAGGGAAGCACTGTTTCAAGCTTCAGTCTTTTTAGTACTACTATTTTTAGAGCTAGTTCTGGAGGTTTGGAAGCTTTAAGTACTTCCAAAGTATGATTTGGGGAGAGGTGTGGTCACTGGATCCCTAATCCCTTGCTGGCATAAGTGACATTGCTCTTCAAGGCCCCCTGCTCCCTTGGAAGCAAAAGTGATACTGATCCTTGGGGCCCCTTCTCCCTTGAGACAAAAAGCAATATTTATCCTCAGGGTCCCTGATCTCTTTTGACTACAAGCACTCCTCTCTGCCCTTGAACTGTGACCCAGAAGTGGGTATAGGCAACAGAGTTGTCAAAAATATAAGGTTCTGCCCAGTGCTAGCATATAGGTCCCCTGTAATCTCTTTCTGACCAGCTACCCAATCCTCTTACCATCTCTGATTTGGGAGCTCCCAAAACTGCTGCTTTCACCACCAAGTGCTGTTGCATCTATGTGGTCTTCGGGTCAGCCTCCACCCATGTGTCACAGATCTCTCCTTCTGACCTCCTGTTATCTTGGGCAGAAGGATGTCTCCTCCCTGACCTTTTGTTGGTTCTGCTGCTCCAGAATTTTATTTGAAGCATTATTCTAAAGTTGTTTGGGGAACAATGTTGCAAGTTGGATGTAGCACTTCCTCTACTATGCCATCTTGCTCTGCTCCTGGAAGTCCCCCTTCCATGCTTTTTTATCCATGTATTTTTTTCTCATCCAGAATCATCATAATTCATTATTATGGCACTAGTAAAATAAAATAAGGAATTGTTCCTTCTTCCTTTCTTAAATGGACAGCCTGCCCAGTACCAACAGTACTGGTCCTGCTATTTTTGTCTTGATTAGTAGTTGGCTAGTACCATTCTACCTAACAGAACCAACTCTCTAACTGTTCAGAGAGAGCAACTAATGCTGACAATGTGCCACTGTCAATACTCTCATCTTCAGAAAATAAGAATTTTTATCTGAGTCCATAAAACAGTCTCCATTGCCATAATCCTTTAATTCCTTATGCCAATGAAAGCACCTACGAGACTTGAGTCTGCTGTGAATTGGAGTGGCCTGTGGCCTGTGTCCTTCAGAATCACATAATTTTGGTGGTGGAATGGATATCCATGGCTATATAGTCCAATTCATAATGGAAAAGAAATAAACACAGAAGCATGGCCAACAAGTAGACATTCGCTGCCCAGAGGCTGACTCCTGGGCTGAAAGTTCACAGGCCTAAATGCACTGGATGCAATATGGAACAAGTACAATAGAACCTATCTGCCTAAGACAAAGAAACCAAGAAACCCTGGGTGAACAGAGACAAGACTATTGCAATGGTCTCCTACTTGGTCTCCCTACTGCTAGTCTATTTGATTCATGCATTTATAGAAAGAGAACATGATTTACTGGGTAGGGCATTAGCTTTGGAGTTAGGCAGACCAGAGTTTAAGACCTGCCTCTGATATATACTGTCTACCTGACCCTGGGCAAGTTCCTTAACCTCTCAATCCCAGGCAATTCTCTAAGATTATAAGCTGAAGAAAAGTTGCTAATTGTATTGGTAGAGGGAATTCTACCCTGGGGAGTTCCCTATACCAATAAAATTGCAAGTCTCATCTTAAAAAAAAAAAACCAAACATTTATGTGTTTACAATGTGCTAAGCACCATGAACACAGGCATAAATCAGTCCCTGTGTTAAGAGAGCTTACATTCTAACAGACATAGGAGGAACAATATACATGCAGACAAACAAATAGAAATATATATGAAGTAAATGGGAGAAAGACACCAGCAACTGGAGGGATCAGGGAAGGCCTCATGTAGCAGGTGGTACTAGAAGTAAACTAAATATTCTATGAGCGGTGAGGAGAGTATTCCAGGCACGGAAGAGACAGCCTGTGTAAAGGTAAGGGGAGGAAGATGGAATGTCATGTATGGAGCACAGCAACAAGGCTCACCTGGATCACTGACAGAGCCTGTTAACCCTCCCCAACTACAATCCAGCCCGTACCTGTCGCAAGATTAGTCTCCCTAATGCAGTGAGTGTTCTCATCTGGTCATTCCAGATAACAATACAGTGCCTGGCACATAATTTGTTGCTGTTGAGTCATTTTTCAGTCATGCCTGACTCTTTTTGACCCCATTTGGGGTTTTCTTGGCAAAGATACTGGAGTGGTTTTCCATTTCCTTCTCCAGCTTATTTTATACATGAGGAAACTGAGGCAAACAGGGTTAAGTGACTTGCCCAGAGTCACACTGCTAGTAAGTGTATAAGCCTGGATTTGAACCCAGGAAAGTGAGTCTTCCTGACTCAAGGCCCAGTGCTTTATCCACTGTGCCACCTAGCTGCCCCCCTGGCACACAACAGGTGCTTTAAAATGTTTAGTGATTTATTGATTGACTCCAGGGTCAAAACCCTGCACTGAGTCCTCCACTGGCTAGAGGATCGAGTCCACATTCCTTAGCACTCAAGGCTGCTTAAACACCCTAGTGCCTTCTATTTTTTGCCTCTGTGCTTTTCTCGATGTCTTTCCCCCACGTCCTTCCTGTCAAAATGCTGCCCACGTTTCAATAATGACTCACATTTGTTAACAATAATTATCCACACTTATCCCCATGCTTTGAGGTTTATAAAGCACTCTCCCAACAACGACTGTATGAGGTAGTTAGTACAAGTATCATGAACCCCACTTTATAGATATGGAAACTGAGGTTCATGGACTTGCTCAAAGTGACTTGCTCAGGGGTTCACATGAGTAAATGTGTCAGACCCAGGACTCAAACCCAGGACTTCGGCCTCTACTTCACTAAGCTGTCTCTCTCACATTTCTACCTGTATTTATACAAGCATGTTTTTCACACCTCCACGAGGAGAGTATTATTATCCCCATTTTTCAGGGGAGAGGACCAAGGCCTAATGAGGTAAATGGACATAAAGTCCCACGGCTAGATAGTGGGGAAGCTGGAAACTGCGCCTAAGTTTTCTGGTCCTGAATCTAGTATTCTTCTGACTCCCCAAAGTTGTTTCAAGGTCTTTCATTACATTTTCATTATATGAAAATGCTGCATATGAATACAAATATGTACGAATGCTGCATATGTTTAAATGCAGTGGATTAGAAGTCAAAACCTGTGGGTTCCAGCCCCAGCTCTGCTCTTGGTTTGCTCTGTGGCCCTGGGGAAGTCCCTTTCTCTCTCTGGGATACAGTTTCCTTCTCTGCAAAATGAGGGCATTGAATGAGTTTCCTAGCAGCTGATGTTCCGTGTTCAGTTATTTATCTGCCTCTAACGTCCAAACTAGATAGGGACTGTTTGTTATTCATCGTTTTTATCCCCCACAGTGCATAGCAATTGCTGCTCTGTAAAGATTGTCTATTGGTTGATTATGATCTCTGAAGCAAGGATATCAAAGGAAAAAAACCAGGAAACCACAGCACAGAGGCCAGGCGGCTGCTTCATTAGCAGAGGGCAGAGAAAGGAAGACTCATTTATCCTTAGAGCAGGAAGGAATCTCAGAGGTCATCTACAAGACAGGAGAAAGAGACTGATGTTGGGAGGAGGCTCACTCCTCTTTGGGGCTAGGCTTGTAAGCAGACTGCTCCCTGGATGCATTTGAGACAAACTGTAGGAGGCCCTCTCCCTCCTTGTCTGCCTTTTTTGGTTACTGAAACCTTAAACTGATCCCAGAGCCAGACAGGCAAGGAGACAGCCTGCATTCTTCTCCAGAGAAGGCCTCCCTTACTCACACAGGAGCCAACCCTGGGGTGGGGGGGAGCCCAGGCTCGGCTCGGTTTAGCTCTGTGGGAAGCAGCCAACGTACCCAATCTTGGCTGAATGCCTTCTCCCAGCCCAGGCCTGACCCAGAGACTGAACTCCAAGCACTGATCAACCTTACCTGAAGGTCAAGCTGGGCTCACTGGATATTTCATTTTCATAGGAGCTAAAGAGGCCGAAGGTAGAGAGTAGTGAGTACAACTACCTCCCCTCAGAGTTTTCACTCTGGGAGCAGCAGGGTCAGTGAAAGAGACCTGGGATAAGAACCAAGAGACCTGACTGAGGCCTGAGTTCCACTATTAACTCTCGTGGTCATTCCTTGCATTAGTCCCTTTCCCACTTTGGGCCCGTTGCCCCATCATGTCCACCTGCCTTTCATATCCATTATCACGTTCACATGATGAATGTTCTTGGTGAATCTTATTGGTTCTCCTTGCAAGGATATTGTGAGAACAACATAGGCTCATTTTTATCTTTAGGTTAATTCAATTTTCAAAATTTAAGGTAGTGAAAAACAAAACAGAGTATTCTTCCAACCTCCCCCACTTTAGGCAAGCTAAGAAGAGAATCCACAACACAGCAGAGAGTAATTCTCTCATGTAACCTCCACAGTCAACACGGACAAGTGAATTCACTTACACTGTTAGTCTCTCTTCCCAACCCCCTTCTTTATTTTCTTTTATTTGAGTTTAGCCTAAAAGTATAGAGCCTGCCATTCCTGCCACTGATCATCTTGTCATTATTTCTGTGCTTTATCACGGGGCTGTCCATTTATGTCCTGCTCAAAAGACAATGGTTGCCATCACCTCCCTCAGCCAAATAGTAAGAAATCAGTCCTTTTTTTCCCATTCCATTTGAAAACCATGAATTTTATTTTAATTTTAATTCCAAATTTTCTCCCTCCCTTCATTGCCTCCCCCATCCATTGAGAAGGCAAGAAATATGATGCCTTTATACATATGAAGACATAAGAAATCATTCTTCTTGCTAAATTCAATCCCACTCATTGAAATCCAACCCAAGCCTCTTTCCTTCATCTCTGACAAAAGGCTGCTACACATGTATGGCTCTGTGTTCTCAGGGATTTGAACTAAGCTGTGGATCAAAAACTATAACAAATGGCATTATTTTGCAGAACTTCAAACCAAATAGATTTTTATGGAACCACAAGCCATCACCCCCAAACATCACCCCTCCAAAAGTATCACCTTAGTAAATTAATTTGAGCCAGTTACCCAAACTCTTTATTTTATAAAACTACTGAATTGGAACAAAACCATATCAAAATATTGTCCCAATAAATTATAAACAGCATAGATTTGAAGTCGGAAGACTTGAGGTCATATCTGGTTGTGCCTGTGTGACCTTGGGCAAGTAACTGAATTTCTCCGGAGTCTGTTTCCCCATCTACAAAATGGGGATAACATATACATAGGGTCATGTGAGATCAACTGAGGCAGTACATGGAAGAGAAAGAACATTAGCTCAGGAACCAAAAAACCTGGGTTCAAATTCTGGCTCTCCTCCTAATTTGTTATTTGACTTTAGGCAAGCTCCTTTACATCTCTGGGCCTGTTTCCCCATCTATAAAAAGAAGAGTTTAGATGAAAAGAGCTCATGTCCCTTCTGAGTTTAGACAAACAAACAAACAAAAAAAGCATTCCTTGGGGGTAGTGGGCAGAGGGTCACAGCTGCAGGCCAAGCTGTTTCACTTTTTTTTTTTTAAGTTACTGACTATAAAACACTCCCCAGAGCAAATGTAATTTCCCCAATTTTTATGTGGCCCTTGGAGAAATCATGAGATTATACATTTAGAGCCAGAAGAGCCCTTTAAGGGTCTTCTACTCCAACCCCCATAATATAGTTAAGAAAACTGAGACCCATGAGAGTTGCCCAGCACCAGAGCCCCTTAAGTGAAGATTAATTGAGTGACTCTGGGACAAATCAGTTGCTGCAATCTGTGTGTGTGTGTAATTCTTGAGTCAACTTGGGAAGATTCTCAGAGCCTGCTGAGATTTCAAAGGACTCTTACCCCTCACTGACAGGTGTATTTTCTAGCTGGGGAGGAGTAGGCCTAGAGAATAATAGTAACAGCTAACATTTATAGAGGATTTTAAAGTTTGTAAAGTGTTTTACAAATATCCTGTTTTTGCCCTCACTGCAAACCTGGGAGGTATATCCATTTTACAGATGAGGAAACTGAGGCAGAGGCTAATCACTTGTCCAGGGCAAGGTTACATAGTAATTATCCTGAAGTCATATTTGAACTCGGATCTTCCTGATTCCAAGTCAAGTGCTCAATCTACTGTGTCACCTAACTGCCCAATTGAAGTTAGCTTAGGAAAATGAGATGGAAGCATTTAAAAAACCACTTAATAAAGTAATTCCCAATTACCCACTTGTGGCTCAACTACAGCAGCTACACAGTGGAAAGAATGCAGGATTTGGAGTAAGAGGAACCAGATTTGAACCCTAGAGTTCAATCCCTTACTAGATGACTGGACAATCATTCCACCTCCCTGGCCTGTTTTCTCATCTGTAAAACGAGGCCGTTGAATCAGATCAAGGGTCACGGACCTCTGGGCAAGTCCAGTGAAGCCTGGGGACCCCTCCTTAGCATAATATCTTTAAATGGATAACATGTAAGATTACAAGCTTCCAGAGGTCAGGGAGTCTTTTGCCTCTTTTTGTATCCCCAGTGCTTAGCCCAGTACCTGGTACATAGGAGGCACTTAATGTTTATTGAACAAAAGAAACCAATTATATTGAATTAAAGATGCATTTTCCCTAGTTCATGGACCCCCTGAAATCCATCCACCCCCTTAACCCCACCCCTGGGGTTAAGAACCCCTGAATGAGATAGATGATCTTTAAGGTCCCTCCTGCCTCTACATGCTATGACTTTGTGAACTTTTAATCACTGACTTGCTCTCACCAGCTTACATAATTCTAGCCAAGAAAAGCAGACTCCTTTTCAATAAAGGACACAAGAGTCTGCTGTCCCAAGTGCCAGTGTTTCCAAAACCAAATTCAGTAGTGAGAATTTGAAGATTATCCAGGGTTTTTGGATTAGCTACATCCTCCTCCTCAATCTCCCTGGTTTCCAAAGATTCAGACTACTGCTCTTCTCTTTATCATCCCACCCCCTAACCAAGGGGCAAGCACTGTAGCTTTCCCATGGCCCACTCCCTAGGAACAGCCCCAAGTGCCTCTGGGGGAGTCCCTCCTAACAGTATCTTACAAGGATATTTGCGAATACACACAGCCACATGATTAGAGATTCCTTAGGCCTGGTAATCATTTCTAAGAACAGACCTCCTGGGGAAGGAATTTTGTTGGCTAACTGGGAGAGGTCCTTACTGAAGGTCACAACCAGCACGAAGTACTAGAAAGAGCACTGCGGTTACAATCAGAAGACTTGGATTTGAATCACAATCTTTTTAACTTGCTATCTGTATGACCTTGGGTGAGTCACAAGCTCTCTGGATATTTTCTCCTCTGTAAAGTGAGGGGTTTGAACTCTTTCTAAGCCCCTTTCCAGCTCCAAATTCTAATTTGTGATTTCACAATAGGCATCGTTATGAAGCACAGTGGATTGTTAATCTTTGACAAAACTGAGAAGAAAGGTCACTCAGAAACATAGCGAAAGATATAATAGTGTTAATCACCACTGGCTTTATCCATTAAGCTTATTCTAGGTTTGAGAGGTGTGTAACAGGCTTTTTATGCCCCAAGGTCTTAAGCATGGGGTTCACAGATTTGGAGCTAGATGAAACCTCAGAGATCATTTAGTCCAACCCCAGGTCACACATATATACTAAAGGGCACAGCAGAGATTTGAATTCAGGTCCTCTTACTACAATTCCAGCATTCATTCCACTGCACCAAGTTGCCTCTTGAAATCCTCCTCTGCCTGCTGGGCTCAGCAAATAGAGAGGGAATGCTTTTTGCACCTTGACTAAGACTGCAAAGTTCCCTTCTGGCATTGTCCCTTCTCAGTTCGCTATCTGTCCTTAAACAGCTCATCTTTTCCATCCCAGCAAAGTTGACACTCTCTCTGCCCCATCTCATACCTGTGATTCCCCACTGCAGTTTCACTGTCTTGCATGGCAGGTGACTTTTGTGAAGGCTGAGCCTAGCCAACAAAAACATGTTTATAGGTGCCCTCATTTTGGGAAGCCTCTTATGGAGTATCCTCCAACGCACCAGGTCACAGAGACAGCACCTTTTGCCTAGAAGCAGCTATGTTCTCCCAAATTCCATTGTGACTTTTGACGGAGGGAGAAGAATTTTCTCATCCTAAACCTTAGGTAGATACTATGCTGGTTGGTAGGCTCAGAGATGATTATGCTTTTTGTTTTTCAAGGTTCTGAAAACAGAAACAAACTGGTGACGAGATCTCTAACTCAGCAGGTCCAGTGGAGATAGGAAATGGCTTCTAGGTGGGATGACTAAACAAATGTCTCCAGTTTTGGTAAGCCTGGACTAAGAGGGCAGCCAGTAAGGACAGATTGTGGTTAGAATCTGACTCCAAAATTAGCAGAGGGTCTTTTGAGATAGCTTACCCTGAGAGTCACTACAAGACAGAAAAACATTTTTTTTCTTCCTTTTAAAAACCACAGAAAATGAATTTAGTGAGGGACTCCTGCTGGGTGAAAGAGCAATGAGTCACAACCAGTCAAGGGAGGGGTTCCTAAACTGAGGTGAATGAGGAAGGAGGAAGTACAGTTGTAACCTGGGAACTTCTCAGGTCACCATACTATCTTTTTTGACAATTACACAGTTTTCTCTTCCCAAGTCCTTAGTGTCTGATGTTACATTACCACCTTATAAACAAGAAAATTAAACATTTAGCTTCCAAGTGCTGGCTATCTAGCAAAGGGCTGACTTTCTAGCCAAATGATGGCCTCTCCTTATATCTGGTACTATAAGGAATGCTGCTCCCAGAAAGTGCCAACCACAAAGTGCATTGTTCCTTGCTCTAACCAGATGGGGCCACTGGCCTGTCTTTCCTAATGCATGTATGTAATTTGATGTTTCCAAGAGTGGTGATAGACTGCACTGAACCATGTCAGAGTCAGTGCAATGAACATTAGATCTGGAGTCAGAAAACCTAGATTCTATTCCCAGCTTTGTTACTTATTAGCTTTATGATAGGCGAGTAATTTCCCTGCTCTGAGCCTCAAATCTTCTCAACTGCAAAGGGAGAGGAAGAAGAGGGTGTTGGATTTGAAGCAGATGATCTCCCTCTAGTCCCTAATCCTATCAACCTGTGCTTTCTTGCTTTTCAGTTCTCCTGGTGATCAAAAGGTAGCTGGCTAGGGTGAGGAATGTAATCTGTACCTGTGAAGTTCTATGGGGAAATACCAATTTGTGACCTTGACCTAGTTTGCCCTCTGTTCTATCCACTGACCTAGCTGGCCTATATACCTATCTCCAGCGTCCAGGATTTCTTTTCTTGTGGCATAAAACCCAAGTAGCGCAAGTGTCAAACTGGTCTATTCTTCTAGGGAGAGGGCTCCTTACCCCTCTGCTCTGGGCTTCTTGGATTAAAAGTCATCATAAGAGGGAATGATCAAATGCTCCTTAGTCTATAGAGAAGCTGTATTTTCATTTCTGTATAAAGACCTTCTGTGGGGAAAAAATAAAACAAAAAGATTGCTCGACTAGAAGCCAGGGACTCCCAGTTCTAGTCCAAGCTGCCCACTAGCTAGGTGACCTCAGACAAAACTGACCTTTGGTTTCCTCATTTATCAAGTGATAATAGTCTCTGCCCTACCCTGCCTGATGGGGGAATTGTGTGTGTGTGTGTGGGGGGGCATTGTCTGTGATAAACAAGTGAAATAATCTCCATGTAAAACCCACTCTGAAACAGTACTAGACACTAGGCAAACCCAAAATAGCATTAATACATGCTTTATCAACAGGTATTGATTTGGTTCAACAAGTATTTATTGAGCACGCAGTAGCATACTGAGAAAAGAAATACAGAGAGGAGGAGGCTGGGAATAGGCAATTTCTTCCTCTTCCATCTTTGACTACCTGGAGCCTCAGTGAATGAATTTTAAGTTAGTCAAAAAGGACTGCGATCCTTGCTTGACAATCTCTTATTCCTCAGCCATATGCATTCTGGTTTTAAAACAGTAAAACAGTACTTTGTTTCTACCTAAAACCTCTTCTGGAAGACATTGCTATATATTCTTAATTTTTCTACTAAGGAAACAGGAAAATGATAGGTACATATCTCTTATAGACAGGGAGCAGAAACAGAACTAGTCAAAAGTTGGACAGCAAGTCACTAATAGAACCAAGAAAAAATTTCACCCCATTCTCTAGCTCTTTGGCTATGCTGGCCCCCTACCACTGGGTTTCATAGTGTCCTGAAGCACTGAGTGCAGTGCTTGGCACATAGGAGTTATATAAATGCTTATTCATTTCCCTTACCATCCCTCCCCATTAGTGAAAATCCAGTTCTCTCCCTGCCAGGATCATTCAGCTATCAGGACTTTTCTTGGGCACTCTTGTACATTTATTGAAGAGATGGGGAATTATTGAATCAAGCATAAGAACTTGTGTTTAAGTCCATGAAATACTGGTTGCACAAGTGCTGGTATCAAGCCCCAGTTCTAGGATGGAGGATGCCTTTTACTAACCAGTCACATATTTACAAGTTTGGCTGGAGGGGCTGCTGAGATCACAGAGGGAGCAGGTGAATCTGATCTCAGTCTAAAGACCCAGGTGGGGGCTAGATCAACTATCTTACTGGTTTAGCCTCAGTTTCTCTTTGGTCCCCTCTTTCACAGATAACAACACCCAAACATAGCTCTGACAACTAAGAGCTAATTCCATGTGATGATTCATGCTGAAATCCTCAAATATAAGACATGATTGAAGTAAAAGTCCTCTGTCAGGGCATGTTTGGATTTATAACCACCTGTAAACCACAGATGCTAGGATCAAACAGATCCACTAAGAAAGATGGCTAAAGGAAGAGTGCCCCAGAGAGATCCACCCAGATTGACTGGATGAATTTTCCCATTTCCAAGTACCTGAACTATCCCCATAGGGAAATGGCTCCTAATATGAGGCCTTCTACTTGCTTCTGGGCCTGGGGCCATCACAAATAAGCCATAAAAGACAAACCCCTGAGTTTCTCAGACAAATAACCTTGTATACAACACAAAGCCCATAAAATGCCCAGAAGTACCTTAGCAAAGGCTTTCATTTGTACAGAGTTTGGGGAAACAGTGAAAATGTGACAGAAAGTAATGGGGGGGGGACACAGAGAGAGAGAGACTGAGGTGCAGGCATGACTGTATGAGAATAGACTAGACCATTATAAACAGATAAACATAGAACAAATAAATACAGGAGTACAGAAATTCCCATGTGAAGCTATTAATGCTATTTTATTGGCTTGGGTCACGTGATAATAATAAAAAAAAAACCAAACCATTTTCTGGCAAAGTCTGCATATAAGACATAATCAAAAGCCCCATGTGTGGACGATGAACATACCTGTTTGCCACAATAGATGAGGCTCTTTGAATCAGTTTCTCCTTCATATTTCACTGCTGTCTTTAAATGCTAAGAACTTATTTCAGTCAAATGGGTTCATTGGGGAGGTAGCATTGCAGAGTGGAAAGAGCACTGGCCTGGAATCAGGAGTTCTACCTCTGCCACTAACTAGCTGTGAGACCTTAGACAAGTCCTTTACCTTCCCAGGGGCTCACTTTCCTCCTCTATAAAATGAGGAGGTTGGACTAAGGGAACTCTCAGGTCCTTTCCAGATCTAGCATTGTAAGATGCCTGCATTCCCCTGGTCATCAAAAACCAAAAGGCAGAAGGTGCCATCTAGTGGCATTACTTGTCCAATACTACAAAAGCCCCCAAGCCCCAAAACAAACAAACAAAATCCCCAATGGGCAAAAGCATTTCTTGCTTAACTACCCCCTACTTTTATTTCAAGGGGCATACTTCATGTCAGTGGACATAACATGTTCACCTCAAGAAAATATACTTTAAGAGATCATGCTTTCCTTAAGAAAGCTACTCTTTATTTTACAAAGGCTAATTTTATCACATTTTGCCAACATTTTAATCTTTAAGGAAAATAGTTTAAAAAAACACATAAAAACGTTAATACACTAGAATAAGCTGCTATGAAACAGTTCTGAACAGGCAGAAAATGTAGACTTTCCTTTTACAGAAAATGTTAATATTAAGTCTGTAATAGCAGCATCATTTATATATATGTGTGTGTGTGTATATATATATATATATATACACACACACACACATACATATACATATATATACACATACATATACATACATATATATGTATAAAGCCAGTTTTGAAAACAGATCTTTTATACACAAAACATTTGATTCTGTTTTGTTCAAATAGGGTTTATATTGGCAAATTGATTTCTTCACATTATTTCCATTCCCAACATGTGCAGATGCTACTTGCAGGTTTAATGGATCAGCTGTAATTGCAAACTTTCCCAATATACCCTTAATCCAATATCATGGCTGACAGTGCATTCAGGTCTCTCATATATGGATGTGCTGTCAGGATCTGATCAATTTTCATTCTTTGCTCTGACTCTGGGAATATCTTCAGGAGGGCTTCCCTCAGCTGTTTAGTTTCTGCTGGGGATCTCTGTGGTGGAACTGTCAGGCTTGGTTGGATATTGGCTAGATTTTGTAGGATTGGGAGGTTAGGTTGCTGGGGAATCCAGTTGCTTGGAAGAACTCCCTGAATCGGGGGTGTGGGTTGTCGGCTGGTGCTGGGGACCCTGAAGGCAGTTTCATGCAGTCCTCCACTTGGCAGAACTCCGGGCGGAGGTGGAAAATCCCTACAAATGGAAGAGTGCCCAGGTAAGCAAGCTTATTGAACAAAAGGGAAATTCCCTAAAATGTCATTGTGTATGCTCATGGTTCAAAACTCTGTTCCTTGGACTCCTGGGGCAAGAGGATAACATAGGGCAGGAGTCAGAAATGGAAGCATGTGGTACACAGTGCCAATGGGCCAGAAGCTAATGTGGTGTGAAATGGTAGGGCTAAGACTATGAAAGGGGAATGGCCATGGTCCTGTGGAGAGAACATCACATCCCAGTTAAAGGCTCTGAGTCTTAAAATATTAGTGGCAAAACCAAGGAATGAAAAATAGAAAGGGAACTGTGGTCAGGCTGGTTCTTTTTTGGAGGCAAGACTTCTGTCTCTACATCCCATTTTAATGGTCTCGGGTCCAAGTTCTTCCACCAAAGGCTATTGTTCTAGCTTCAACAGTCCCCTTCTCAAATAATCCTTTAAAGGGCTATACTTTAGCCTATAAATCAGTAAGGTTATAATTATCAGTTAACAGTTTAGGAGGAATCATCTAACAGCTAGGTGAAGACCAGAACAGGACCCAGTGAGTGAGTGTGTGAGAGTGTGTGTGTGTGTGTGTGTGTTCTTCAAGCTGCTCAAAAAATCATCTCTTTTTGCTACCCTTGGTGTGTGAATGCCATTAGTACTGATCACCCTACAAGTCTTAAGAAAGGCCTTAGAGAAAGAAGCCTGACTTATATAGACACTGTACAGTTAAAATTGGCCTTATGGTTTCATGAGCAAAAAAGTTGTGGCATTTGAGTGCTGACTCTCAATATAATATTCAAAGGTAGGAGACAAAAAAAGATTTATACATCATTCACATGGTCTGAAACCAGCATTTACTTTGATCTCATTTTCAAGAGATGACTAAAGCCAAATGGTGTCAGTATAAATTTGAAGGGCTGGCTTGAAAAGACTTACTACCTTAAAGGCAGAATGAAAAATATGAAATTCAGGGCAGCTATGCTCCTAATTTATAAGTTTAATATTAATATTTCCTGAGAAATAACATTCTGAGCAAGCCAATTCCAACAAGGTAGGAGTAGCCTTTAACCATCTAGTCACAAGGCTTATCAATGTGATGTATAATTAACTTTAAATGACAATTACTTTGTACCTCTGAAAATCAATTTTTTAACACCTCCCCCTCACCACCCCCCAAAAAAGATGAAATAAACTCCAGATAAATTTGAAAGAGCAGCAGACATGATTTCTTAATGAAGTAATTGCTGGACCACTATAAATGTGCAATATTAAAAACTTGATTACACGTGCACATGCACATGCGAGCACGGGCACATACACACATACAACCCCTTACCCCCCACCCTACCCCACCGCTGGCCCCCGACTTAAGCAAAACAACTGCCTATGAAAATGAAAATAAAGTGACATTCACATGGAGGAAGCCCATGTTTGCTTACCTTTGTTAATATGAGACCATCCATCTTGGAATTTATCTTTATTTTGTCTTTCTGGCACAGAAAATAATGTTTTGTTGCTTTGGTTTTATCAATCTATGATGTATATGGTGCCAACATATCATAAGACAAACATGAGTTAAGCAAAAGTGAACATAACTCTAAGCCTGGTCTTTCTGCATATCCGTGAGATAAGCTTTGATATTTTCATTAGCATTTATTTTAAAGTATTCATAAAAATACACTATATTATAAAGTTTTTAAAATACAGGGCACTAATTTCTCCCCCACAAAAGTTTAAAAATCCCAAAATTATACCAGAAAAAGGCAATAACCAGAAAAAGGAAATACCCAAGGAAGACTTCTTTACGAAGAAATTCCTCTAATCTAGGTCCACTTCTTCCCAGAGGATCATCAGGAACCATAAATATGTCCCCAACAAACGTATACTGAAGCAACCTACAATACGAAGGAGAGAGTAAGAGCAACACTTAGTTTCTGAACTTTGGAGCAAATTTGCCATTTTTAACACTATGTGAGGCATCCGTCTAAATCCAAAACAGAAGTCACTTGACAAACTCGGAGCTTGCTTACCTAAAGAAAAAACTCTCTCATATTAGCTTCATTCTCTTCTTCTGAATAAAAACTCAGAATAGCTAGAACTCCATCAGCTGGACTTTCCATTACTTATCAGGACTTCACCTGAAAGTCTTTTGGACACTTCTCTGGGTTTTGAGAAATGTTTGCCATTTAACTCTCAAGTGAAAATAGAGGCTTAAAACCCTGTCCGTGTTCCTGTCAGGGAAGCCTGGGGGAAGCTGTGGAGCTCCTCAGGCAATCCATTCTGAAAAGAGTTGTTTAAAAGAAAGTGATGAGTTCCTCTGGAAGTTATGATGTTATTTCAGTGGCATAGGTAACAGATTTGTAAAGATCCTAGATGGTCTGAGGCTCTGACTGTATTGTCCCAAGTCTGCTTCATGTCTCCATGTCAATATGTGGGCCCTATGTCCTCCAAGAGCATGTGTATCCAAGTGTTTGTATGTATGTTATGGGACCAATGAACACATGTTGGTAAAGGGGAAGCACAGGGCAAAGATTAAGCAAACACATGTCAAGAAAGCATTATTAGTGACTTGTGAACTATGTGCAGAAGGCGAAAGTTCCATTTTGCTGCTTGAGCTACAAATGCTGATTGACTAATTCTCTAGATACTGATAGGAAAATGGGTTATTTTTTCATTCTTTAGTGAAAAACCAAAATACCTGAGACATGGTAAGTGGGCGAACAAAACAGAACAAAATGCATCGCATGACTTTACCTTGGCACCAAAACAGATGCACGTGATGCAAATTCTAATAGCACCCTTGTTTTTCCTATTTCATGAAACCAGTGGCAGAATTTGCACAGTATTCTAGATTGTCCTATTTCTGAATTTGAATGATAGGATAACAGAAGGGCCCTCAAGAAGGGCCTCTACTGTCTGTACAACTTAGTTGGTGTGTGTGTGTGTGTGTTTGTGTGTGTGTGTGTGTGTGTGTGTGTATGTGTGAGACAGAGACAGAGAAAGAGAAAGAAAGAGAGACACAGAGACAGAGACAGAGACTGTCTGGTTCCCTGTTTCATGTGGGTATGTTTTTTTTTCCCAACTAGAGAGCAATACCTGTGGGTAAGGACCATGCTTGATACTTACTTTTGTACCACCTTAGTACCTAGTAAGAAGCACACAGTAGATACTCAAATATTTTTTGACGGAAAAGAAGTAAATATTACCTTTTTTTAATAATTTCTCTCCAAGATACTGATTCAGTCACAAATTCTCTGAAGTTATCATTGGTTACAATTATGCCACCAGTTTTGTCAGCTAGGTGCAACAGAAACCTATGATAACATGAGAGGTGTTAAAATGTACAGCTGTGCCCTACTTTAAAAAAAAAAAACCAAAACTCATGAAACATACATTTGTAGTAATTATTCATTTTTCAAAAAGGATTCACCAAGCAAAGGAAAACATCCAAATGCATTTAAGAATCACATAACAAATTATTAAATACCTGAGCAGTCAGAAATGAAGCTAAAACACTTATAATGCACAGGGAGACTATAAAGCAACAAGATTGATCTGTTAATGCCACCCCCCAAAGATCACTCTCCTCATTTTATAGCCATGGGTCACAAAGGAAATTGATGGAAAAATCATCTGTACACTTTTCCAGGCACATAATTATTATTTAAAACAAGGTACAACTGTATTATCAGCAGATGAAGTAGTTAGAAGACACTGCATTCGAAAGGAAAGTGGATGTGCCTGTAGAAGTGGGAGGTCGGGTGAATTTAATAGAAATATCATGTGACTATTATTGCCAACTATTATTAGGCGGCAAATTCTAAGTAGCTTAGCTTTACTTTAACACTAGCTATTTGTTGCTATTGTGATAGCAAAGTCATTCATGCCTGAGAAATTTTTTTTAAAAGTCTGAATAGTTTAAACCTGCTTCTACTAATTCACATTCCAGCTCTCAATACTCTGATGCCTAGGACATTAGTTCTACTATTCTATTTAGCTACACATTCTATCAAATGCAAAAGCTCCAAGAGGAAAAGAGATGATCTGAAATGGTAACAATTAAACTTTAATGCTGTCATCTATTTCATTAGTGGGAATTAGATACTTAAACCCCACAAATGAGAATTATGCCAAGGTTTATGGGAAAAGAAATATGGTTTGAGTTCCTCCTATGATCAGTTATGGGCTGTAAAATGATTTTCAGATAGCAACAAGGTTGGTTCTTCCCATTTACGCAGAATGTCTGCATTGATTTAAGGCCTCTGAACTTACGTATAACAGAATGATGAAATAAATTAAGGAATTAAGAGAATCATTGGTATCAAAAGTCTAAACAGCATCTACTTTTATTGTTGGGCACAAATAATCATAAGGATAAAGAAAATACCCGTTATTCTCATTGATGTTAGTAAAACTGGGAAAATAAATAAATAAATGATTAACCCTTTGGTGTTGTAAGTAATGGTCCTATTTTGGAAGTTATTTTTTGCTGATGAGAGTTGTGACTGGTGAGGACATTTGCCAGGATTACTAATAACAGGGGTAGGGTTCTGAGTATATGCACCACATCACAAAGTATACTCTTCTTGGAAGAGCACTGCTCTTTGAACACATAAAGCTTAAGTCTAATATAGGGAGGGTCCTATGTAAGTCTTTAAAAAATGACTCAAAAGCTGGCTTCAGGGAAGGATGCTACAATGACAGAAGAGCTAATGGCTCTCTTTAATGGCAGCATCCCATGTGCGGCCTAGAAGGCATTCTTGCCCTCCTTCCTAGATCCTGGATGCCTGCTTCTCTCTAAGTAGCAGTTACAGGCCTGGTATGAGCACTGAAACATCTCTTCCACCTACTCTACTCTCAGTCTCTTGGCCAGAACCAATCACCATATTTCCACATAACTTCCTCAAAATGCTACTTCCTCTAGTAAGACTTCCATGATTTTAAATAGGTTGGGTTTTTTTCTCTCTTTTCCACTTTGTTAATGATGAGAATAATAAGAATAAAAAAATAATTACAGCAGCTTGTTTATAAAGTAGTTTAAGGTTTGCCTACTGTTTTCCTTAACAACTCTGTAAGGCAGATAGTGCAAATATGTCATTTTAGAGGTGGGGAAACTGAGGCTCAGAGAAATTAAGTAATTTAACTATAATCACACAGAAAGGGGTCAGAATCCAACTTGTGTTCTTTTTGCTAAACCATATTGCATCTCTTATTGTACTTACTATATTCTACCTTGCTAATATTATGATCTTATTTCTGTATCTTGTGCCCCAGTAATAGACTGTAAGTTTCCTGTATAAGAACATGTCTTACACATAGGATCACAGATTCAGACCTTGAGGAGACTTTAGAGGTGAGTCCAACCCTCTCATTTTACAAATGAGGAAAGTAAGGCACAAGAGGTTAAATGACTTCCCCAGGGTTGCACAGTGAGTTAAATGACTGAGGTGAGACATGAACCCGGGTCCTACTGACTTACTATCTAGTGCGCTCTCCACACTCATGCCTCCACAACATAGAACTAGTGTTTTGAATGTGAGGTATTCAGTAAATGTTTGTCTAATGGATAGATGTGAACCCTAGGGAAAATGTCTAAGATGTCCAAGGCAAGTGCAATGCTATATGGTTCCAGATTCCTGTTCTAAGTTCCTCCTGATTGACTGTACTATTATTAATCATGTTTTGTAGAGGGTTAAGCTACATTAGAGGGACCAATGACTTCTTGCAATGTCAAATTTGCATTTGGGCAAATCTAGTTATAATGGTGGTTGGGCCCAGACAGAGCCTAGAATTAAAACAATGTAGGGTACCATCTTCTATTATTCAGATAAAGGAGAGTGGGAGCAATATAAGGACAAAGTGACTGACCAAAACACTATGCCAGAGGGCAGCACTATGTGTACCATCAAAGAAGTTGTTAAAGCAAGATCAACTGTTTTGTAATGGATTTTAAATATAAAAGTCTCACTTAATATCATACTGTACTTTTACAGCTTTGAACTCTCATCCCTGTTGTACAAGTTGTTTAATACCTTAATTAGATAGAAAAGAGATTAGCTTTCTCTTTGATTTAGTCTCTTCTCCCAAAGACATGCAAACATACAACCTCATGACTCTAAGTGATATTTTAGTGACCTGTTGCGTTGAGTCCCTAGCCCTTTGAAGGGTGAGCTAGGAAAAAAAAAATAAAATGCTCCCCCACCAACTGTGAAACTGTGCTAACTGGTTCTCAGGTGTGTTCCTCACTACCCCATTTCAACAAGATAAAAGGAAACTGCTTTTCATACCTGTCATCATGAGAAGCAATTCTTGCTCCAAAGACCATCCGAGCAGGGGTTAAAGATAATATTCCGAGATCCTGGAGCTGGGTCAAGAAGTGTTGCTCTGTTCACAGAATAAATGAGTCATTCAGCAAAAAGATGCACACAAGTAAGAAATTGAACTGATTTGTTTACTAGCACAGGGAAGGCCCAGGTTTCCCCCCTAAACTCAATGACAGGGGAAAAAAATCCTAAGATACAACTTATAACTTGATACTATTTTAATTTTTTTAGAGTAATATAAAGCAATTCAAGTGACTTAAATAAATTAAGAGAACATAAAACTTCATTTAAAACAGTACAATAAGAAAGCACTTCAGTTCCACATTACAGTCAGTTAATATACAGAGAAAGGGCCAGAGGAAAAAAAGAAAAAAAAATAGCAGGTAAGGGAACTGAAAAACAGAGAAAAATCACAGAAAGAGGCTGAGACTGAGTTAGGCGCATAATTGAAAGGGATTGTTTTCCAGACCCCAAAGTATTTCTGATGTTATACAATTGTACTTGTTGACCTTAATGGTTTTTGGGGCAGGACACAAGTCTGAGAGATGTGAGCCAGTGTGATAACAAAGAACAATGGGCCAGGAGCCAGGAAAGAAGGCTTCTATCAGTGCTCTGTTCCTAATGAAATCTTGGGAAAGTTACTTCTTCTCTTTGAGCCTCAGTTTCCTGATCTGTAAAATGAAGGGTTTGACTATATTATCTTCAAAGCTCCATCTAGTTCTAATAATCTATGAATCTATAGTTGAAATTTAGGAAACTTGCCTTTCAATCAATTGATAAACATTTATTAAGTGCCTACTATGTGCCAGGCACTGTGTATACAAAAAAAGTTGAAAAAAGTCCCTGCCCTCAAGGAACTTACAACCTAATGGGGAGACATGCAAACAAATATATACATAGCAAGCCACATGTAGGATAAACAGGAAATAATTGAAAGAGAGAAAGCATTAGAATTAAAAAAAGGTTAGGGAAGGCTTTCTGTATAAAGGAGGGATTTTAGTTGAGATCTTCAAAGGAAGCCAGGGAGGTCAGTAGTCAGAACAGAGAGGACAAGAGGGTTTCAGGCATGGGGGTCAGCCAGACAGAATGCCAGAGTGGCAGCTGGGGAAACTTGCTCATGGGACAGCCATGAGACCAGTGTCACCAGATTATAAAGTGTGAGTTAGAAAGAAGATATAAGAAGATGGAAAGTTAGGAGGGGGGCTACATTATGAAGGGCTTTGAATGCCAAACAGGACATCTTGTAATTGTTCTGGGAGGCAATAGGGAGCCGCTGGAGTTTACTGAGTAGAGGGATGACATGGTCAGACTTGCATTTTAGGAAAATCATTTTGGTGGCTAACTGGAAGATGGATTGGAGTAGGGAAAGACTTGAGGCAGGCAGAGTCAACAGCAGACTGTTGCAATAGTCCAGGCACAAGGTGATCAGGGCTCGTATCAGAGTGGTGGTAGTGTCAGAGGAGAGAAGAGGGTTTATTCAAGAGATGTGGCAAAGGTGAAATCAACAGGCCCTGGCAATAGATTGGATGTTGAGTGGCGAGAGTGAGGGGTCAAGGATGACACCTAGGTTGTGAGCCTAAGGAAGTGGGAGGATAGTATTGCCCTCTATAGCAAAAGGAAAAGTGTGCTGAGTGGGGAGGAGTGGGGGAATGTTAGAAGGAAAAAAATAATGAGTTCTGTTTTGGATATGTTGAGTTTAAGATGTCTACTGGACATCCAGTTTATCTGAAAGGTAGTTGGAGATGCAAGAGTACAGGTCAGAAGAGATGTTGAGGTAGGATAGATAGATTTCAGAATCATCAGCATAAGATGGTAATTAAATCCATAGAAGATGATGAGGTCACCAAGAGAAGTAGTATAGGGCAGAAGAGAAGAGGGCCCAGAACAAAACCCTTCTGGGACACCTACAGTTAGAGGGCATGATCTAGATAAGTCACCAGTGGAGAGGTCAGATAGGATGAGAACTAGGAGACAGGGATGATAGAAAAACCTTTTAGAGAGATAAGAGCATCAAGAAGGAATGATTAACAGCATCAAAGACTGAAAATAGCTCAAAGAGAATGAGAATTGAGAAAAGGCCACTGGATTTGACAACTAAGAGGCAAGAGATCTTTGGTAATTTTGGAAAGAGCAGTTTTGGTGTAATGATGAGGTAGGAAACCATATTGCAAGAGTTTAAGAAGAGAGTGAAAGGAGAAAAACTGGTGGCACCTATTGTAGATGACTTTTTCAAGGAGGTAAGCCATGAAGGGCAGAAGAGATTAGGGATGATAGCTGGTGGGGTTGGAAGGATCAAATGAGGGTTTTTTCAGGATGGGGGAAGTCATGGGAATGTTTGAAGGCAGTAGGGAATGAGCCAGTAGACAGGGAAAGATTGAATGAGCTTGCTTAAGTAGGTAGAGGGGTTTAGCCTTGGCAAGGAGTAAGGCTACCATGTGACACAGACATGAAGGAAGATATAGATAGACCTAAGAGCGACATGAGATGAAGAAGACGAGAGAAGAGGGAGTTTACTGCAAATGGCCTCAATTTTTTCAGTGAAATATGAGGCAAGGTTCTCAGCACAGAGGGTGAGGGGAGGGGGAAGCCACGAAAGATTTGAAGAGGGATAAAGTTTTGGAAGAGCTACTGAAGAGAGTGGGCCAGTGAGTTGATAAGAGAGGTGTAGAAGGACTGTCCAGTAGCAGTGAGGGCCCAGTTGAAATTGTGTAACATAAATCTGCAGTGGACCTAGTCAGAACAGGTGGGTGATTTTCTCCACTTCCATTCAGCAGCATGTGTGTAGGAGCAAAGGCAGTGAACGGTGGGAGTGATTCAAGGCTGAAGCTTGGCAGGGTATAACTGGAGAAACGATAAGGGGACTAGGGATTCAAGAAAGAACAGTGCAGAGTTGAACTGGTTCACCAAGAAGTCAAGATGGGAAAAAGAGGAGGGAGTGGTTAGTGCAGAAGAAATAGTCTGGGAGAGAATTGAAGAGTCAAAAGGATTGAAGGTCACAGTGCGGAGGAAGAGTGCGGTTTAGCAGAGAGAGGTGAAAAGTTAGTAATTATGGTTGGATAAGGGGATTTCAGAATTCTTGAACTTGGAGGGGGTACGTTTGTGGGTAATGGAACTTCAAGGGTAGGACCAGCTAGTAGTGTGTGTGTCTGAGGAGGGGTGGAGGAGTGGGTCACAGGGAGTAGGTTTTAGGAACTGAGTGGGTAGGGTGTTTGAGGGAGAGTTAATATGTATGTTGAAGTCCCCAAGTATGAGAGCAGGAGCTGATGAGGAGAAAAATATCGTGAGCCATGTACTGAACTCACTAAGGAAAGAAGGGGAGTCACCTGGGGGTCTGCAGACAACAGGTACCAGGATTATCACTGGATAGTAGATATGAATAGCATGAACCTCACAGGAAGAGATTATTGAGTGGTGGAGGAAGGGGGAGAAACCTGGAAGTGGCAATGGGGAACAAGGAGTATTCCAACATTCCCACCCTGACCAGTGAGCCAAAGAGAATGAAGGTATAGCTACTGGATAGGGTGGCCAGGGAGGCTTCATGCCTATGGCAGGAAGAAAGGAACCTCAGGGAGAGAGGTTCCTCACTCCTGTACTAGAAGCTGCTCTAAGTGGAAGAGAACATGAAGTATTTTACGATTCTGAAAGCACAATACATAAAGATTGCTATGTTCCCTAAGGGATCCATATACAACAAAACAAAGATCATGTTTAAGGAAAACAACTTCTCAAAAAATGAGAGAATCTGAAGGATTTCCTCAGTCCTAAATCTGCAGGGCTTTAGGAAATGTGTGCTATTAATTTCATTTCTTTTTTTACATCTCAAGTGGTAATTTCACCAAATGTTGACTCATCCTTTCTGGAAACCAGGTTGTACTAATGACCAAGTTTCATTTCCTGCTAAATTTCACTTCCTGTTCAATTCTTGATTTCCTCTACTATGTTTGCATATGGTCAAGGATCTGTTTGATCCTTACATCTCAGGCACTGGCCTTTCCATCCATCTTCTTATGTGGCCTCCTTAAGAGATAGCCTTAAATTTACTTAGGCAATAATTACTCAAATTCAAACCTTTTATTTGCGTGGCTTTTAGCTGTAATGTGTTAACAAGTAAACAAAATATTTTATAGTAAGCCCATAAAGCAGATGATCACTTTAAAAGTCAAATACTCAGAGAACACATCTCATTCAAAGAGTGTCATACCACTATTAAAAACTTTCTCCAGTTATGAAGAAAATCAACTCAATAGATGGCTTTTCCTATAAAACATAATCTCTTCACCTGAATTCTTATGAAATCCCAGATTTATAGGTTTTAAAACTTTCCAGTGACATAATTTCAGAAGCTGGAGGTACAAAGGAGCTTTAAAAAGTATCAAGAGCAACATAAGTACTGAGGGAGGGAGGGAAAGAAGAAGGAAGGAAATGAAGGAAGGAAGGAAGGGAAGGAAGGAAGGAAGGAAGGAAAGGAAGGAAGGAAGGAAGGAAGGAAGGAAGGCAGGCTATTGAAGAAATATCTGTTGGCATGGGACTTTAGCCCAAACAGTAAATGGTAAATATAGAAACCAATACTTTTCAGTTAGAAGTCTAGAAAAACTCACTGATTGCCTCACCTGTGATGTTAGGATCACGCCTTGTTCTCCACTGAGGGACAAATACTGTAATATTTCTGTTGCCAAGTTTCCAAAAGTATTCAACAGCTATTGCAATCCCTCGACAGGAAAAGAATTTGTTCAGACCATGACTATAAAGAAACAAGGAAATCTGTCTCAGTAAAGTACTTTAAAAATTGCTTAGAATTATGACATAAAACACTTGACTTTGCAAAAGTAAATAGGGCAGATCTGAACACAACACAAATAGTAATACAAAATTCATCATAATAATGATTATGCCTAAGTCTTAGTCAATGGTCCATTATGTCAGTGTTTTGCCAAAATAATTAGAAAGGAAATTGCTACTACAATGCAAAAAATTAAGAACAAAGAATGCATTTTTCCAAGTCCATAATGCTGCAGACCTCCCACCCTTTGAGGTGGAGTAACAACATCAGTCCAGAATGCAACATAAAGTCATTCACGGAATTCCAACAGCCTGAAGCTCTTCTACTTTTCCAGTTCTTCTATTATATGTGAAGATATTAAAGGGATATTTCTCCCTTCTCTACCTTACTCCCCATACTACCAGAGGGGGAAGGAAAGGACTCTTTGCTAATCTTCTGCTGAACTTACACGTCATTTTCTTCTGGTACTTGGGTTCAACTTTTACATAGTCAACCTGGATATGAGGCATGAACTCAAACCTCCTTGCTTCATGCCCCAACACACAACCTAATTCTAATTACTTTAAATCAGTGGTTTAAAGTCTATGAGTATGAAGTACCAATCTATTGGTACAAGTACCAATCTATGAGTATAAAAACTTTTTAATATCAAAAAAGTCACAGACCCTTCTATGATGGTAGTTGTACTCATAACACATTTTTTTATTGAAAGACAAGAGAAGAGGAAAACAGAAAAAGGTTGAGAATGAGTTAGACACATATACACTCCTATCATAACTGTGGCTACCCCTGGCCTCCATGGCCTCCTGGCTGGGAACCAATGCTTAGTTTAAACCCTTTTCTTCTTGAGAAAAATGCATTACTGATTACTCAGAAATCACTTAATGCTTGCTTGTGAAAGCAAAATATATTTGTATCTTTATTATGACTTATGCTTACACAATTAGTTTGTCATTTAATGTATTTTCACCTGAAGGGTTACTTATACCTCATTCTTATCTTGTTATTGATGTTAGTGTTCCTGACAGTCCAAAGCATGGTCTTAATAATTTACTTTTTAATACCCATTTATACTTGCTAAATATTTTATAATATACTTGCTAAAATGAAAACAAAACAAAAATCCAACTATGCTTGGGTATGTTCAAAGAGGAACATTTCTCTCCTTTGATAATCTCACTCCTGTAACTTAAGTTCTCACTCCTAAATCTATTTCCAAGACTGATTTCTCTCTTAGGTTACAGACTAGTATTTCTAGGCATTTCCACCTTAGTGTTCAACTATGATGTCAACTTCAATGATATATTTAAAATTAAATTTATCATCTTCACCCTACAACAGTTCCTTTGAATTTTTCTATTTCTGTTAATGGTAGCACTATCCTCCAACCCACAAGGCTCAAAATCTTGGTCTTTTTTGACTCCTCCTTCTCCTTTATCCTATACTATGCCCTGGTCAGATCCTTTCATGTTGACAGCTGTATTCACAATGCATATTTTAATAAAAATAAAAACAAATCCAATAAAAAAAACCCCACAATATCAGATAAAAAAATTGAAAGGAAAAAGAGGAGAAAAACAGAGGAAGAGGTTGAAAATGAGTTAGAACCACATATACCACTGTCATAGTTCTTTGGCTACCCCTGGAATCCACAGCCCATTGGCTGGGAACCTGTCAATCCCACTTCCAGAATCCCTTTTGTATATGTCTTCTCCTCTCCATTCCCACTTCCAATATTCTAGTCCAGTCCCTCATTATTTTTTAGTTGTGTAGAAGCTTCCTAATCTCATCTCCTTGCCTCTACTTTGTCCACTTGCTAATGCATCCTACACAAACTGACTAATTAATCTTCCTAAAGTTCATCATGTTGCTCCCCTTACCAAAAACTTTCAATAGTTTGCCACCGCTTAATGAATAAAGTCTAAACCAGGGGTGGGGAATCTGTGCCCTCGAGGTCACATGAGGCCCTCGAGGTCCTCAAGTACAGACCTTTGACTGAATCCAAACTTCACAGAACAAATCCCTTTAATAAAAGGATTTGTTCAGTAAAACTTGGATTCAGCCAAAAGGCTGCACCCAAGAACCTAGAAAGCCACATGTGGCCTCAAAGCTGCAGGTTCCCTCCCCATCTCCCACCCCTGGACTCTAAATTCTTATGGCAGCACTACAGGCCTAGAATTCAGCCTCCTATTTCTATCCTTTTCTTGTATTACTCCCCTTCAAATCCTTTGTTCCAACTACAACTTATTCTTCATGATCAAACCTTGTCTTCCTTCTCCCCGTCTCATACTTCCTTGTTTCTGTGCCTTTGCTGATATAATTCCTGAAATCTAGACCTTTTCTGTCCATTTCTACATGATGAAATACAGTAATTTCACAAACACTTTTAAAACTCCTACTCTGTGCAAAGCACTGTGAAGGAGAGGTAGCATGGTAAGGCAAGCTGGGAAGATCTAGGTTCAAGTCTTATCTCTCACACATCCTGGCTGTGCGACCCTGGACAAGTCACTTAACCTCTCAGTGACAAAGGCAATATCTAAGACTAGAAGCTGCTGAGAAAGTGCAGGTCTGCATTTGTAGGGGAGGGAGTATCCTCTCCCAGCAATTCCCTGTACCAATGAAATCACAGGTCTTGTCCTTAGTTCTAACCTGATATGCAAATGCAGGGATGAGTGAGACAGCACCTGCCCTGAAGTTTGCTAAGGTCCAGCATGTCTTCCATGGGAGTCAGAAGAAAGAATGAATGCTAAAATCCTGGCTTTGCCACTTTCTGAGTTATCTTGGAAAAATCAATTAACCTCTTTGGTTCTCTGTTTTCTCATGTGTAAAATGACACTCCTGAATCAGATCAAATTGTAAGGTTCCTTCCAGCTTTAAATCTATGATTCTAAGTCTTCCATGAACACACTTGTGAGAAGTGATCTCTTTTATCCTCTGAACTTTCATACACATTGTTCATATTGCTACGGTGCTTAGAATCTATTTTGTACTATGACTGTGTCCATGTTTTATTTCTTTCACTAGATTTCAAAGTCCTTGAAAGCAAGTGACCATATTTTACTTCTCCATTCTCATAGCACTGAACAACAGAGCTGAGAACTAAGAAAATACCTCATACTTTGCTTGAATGGTTTAGAATAGAATCTCAGAATTCTGCTGGCTAGGCCAATCAGTGCCTTCATCATTACAATTAATTATTTACCAGAAACAAGAAGGCATTAATTACACACCACAACATAAATATTCAGTGGCAATTTACGTAATGAATATCAACTACAGCAAATGGAAGAATTTAACTCTCTTCAATTGCAAGGTAAATTCTGAATACAGTAGTTTGTTACTAGTTTCTTTTAAAAGCAGGAGGGAGAAAGTTACGTTCTGTCCTCTGAAGAGACAATGTTTCAAGGACCATGACAAAACTGGAAGGCTTCTAAGTTGCTTCTTGGCTTGCTTGACACAGAAAAAAAAGATCAAATTCCCTTTGCTTTCCTTCTTGTATACTTCAGTTTGGTGCTAGCAGCAGGAAATAAGGAAAAGGAGGAGAGCTAAATGTAATTCCATTCTTCTGGGTCACTTTCCAGCATTCAAGAAAAGTATAGTTGGGAATATTGCCACAAAAAATGGGATCACTCTAAATCTGCTATAGAGGAAAAGGTCAGTTGGAGGCATGAACTACTAACCAGCTACTGAAATGCTATTAGCAGTGTTATCTAGGAACACTTTTGAAATCCAGAGAAACCACTGTTTTTAAGATAAAGCCTAGAGTTTAAAATGATTCCGAGAACACAAAACCTTTAGTACAAAGGACTTTAAGAGCTCGAAGAAGGCCTTAGAAGATTATCTTGTTCAATATGGACCTCCTCACCTCCATCCCCTTGATCAATTTTGACAAATGAGGAAAGTGAAGTAATAAGAAGTTAAATGACTTTTCCAAGGTCACCTAGGCAGTAAACAGCAGTGATGTAAATAAGATCCAGGCCTTCTGACTCCAAATCTTGTGCTTTTTCCATTATATCATACTGCCAACTATAAAACTATAGAATACAAATGAAACCAAATCTTTGCCTTTGAATTAACAGTGTGGTATGGTAGAGGAGTATGGGATTTGGAATTAGCATGCCTAGCCAGCTTCTCCTACTTAGTACTTTTGAGCAAGCTTAGGCCTCAGTTTAACCTTTCTGGGCCTCAGGTTGCTCATTTTTAAAATAAAGGAGTTAGTACAGATCAGGATTCTTAATTTTTTCTGTGTCATGGCCACCCTTTCTCCCTCTTCCCTCCCTCCCCCCAAGTCTGGTGAACCACATGGATCCCTTTTCAGAATGAGTGCTTAAAACCTTTTATCTTTCACACTTGTATTTTAGTTTGTGTTCAAGAGAATATACAGATGTCTTTTTACTTTTGCTTGATTTTAAGCTCCTTGAAGGCAGAGCACAATTTATTTAGGTTTGTGTCTTCCTCAGCACCAAATGCAGGGCCTTATACATTATAAGGGTTTTACTACATTATGAACGAACGAATACAGGGAAAGTACCTTAATACCCTTGTTCGTAGCAGAATGTGGACTCAAATTATCCAGGCTGCTCAGTAATGAGTCTGCTCTTGTAGAAAAAGCTAGGTCCTTTGGTTGTTCTGAACTTTAACATTTCAAGATCTAAGATTTCATCAGTATCTGTTCACTCTCTGCCTTAGAAGACAATGACATGCCTTTGTAAATTTAGCTAGATTAGTTAGAGTGCTGAATTTGTATCCATTTTGGAGTTAGGTTTGAATTCTCCTTCTGCTACTTACTGTGGGATTTGGGGCAATTTTTACCCCTCTCTGAGTCCCAAATTCCTCATGTGCAAAATGACGGAGCTGGACAAAATTACTTGTGAATCTGTGGGCCTCAGACAACAAATGTCTGTCTGCCACAGGGTCCACACCTGAAGCTTTTCTATAGTATTATCATGTGTTCTCTTGGCATAGCCTTCAAAAACCCTGGACCACTTCCTCTCAGGGCTGGTGGATGGTAAGTCTTATTATGTCTAATTTAACACACAACAACAAAGTCTTATCTGTATTGCAGTATACCCAAGAACAGAAGTGAGAAAATACAAAATGCAGGGGAGCAGTTGTTAAGAGATAGGTATGATGACAGCAATGGGAAGTGACAGCTGATGGCCTAAGAATGAGGGAGGAGACAGAAAATGAAAAAAGAAATGCAGTGCACAAGCCCGTAGAGTAATAACCCTGAGTCATCAAAAAGGCTAAATTAGATTTAGTAGCCTAAAGGTAGGAAAGGGCCACAAACTATAGAAATATTTTCAGATCATTAAAAAAATAATATAACTTTATTTTTGGCACCTGAAGGAATCAACTTCAATTAACTGGAAGAGCCACTTGTGTAGAATGTTTCATTCAGCAAGGATAGCAGATCAGTGCTATCCTGAGGTATTGTGGCATTCTGACTGGACAGCTATCAACTTATACTTGTCAGCCCCTTGGGTGTCTAGCATAAAAAAAGTCATAACACACAAAATAGTCTCTATTTATATTCGTGGTAAGAAAAGTAAAAAATGTGTGAAATTCAATTAATAGTTCTGGAATGGAATTGGAATTTCTCACAAATATTTTGAATAAGCAGCTAAGGAATGTGTGCTTGATTGGTAAAAACAAGACTTGCTCAAGTTTACAGGAGGAGGTGGGGTGCTTTAGTAAACTTATGGGAGTGCTTATATCCCAAATTCCCATGACTACAGTTTGATTAAATAAGGAAGGTTTTCAGAGTACTATTTAATTAAAAAAATATTCTCATGTAGTCAATCAATTGCCGAGTCCTGGACATTTTACCTGCCTAGTGTATCTTGAATACATTTCTCATCATCCTTACTTGAGATCTTTATGATTTCTTGCCTGCATTATTGCCAAGTCTCATGAGGGGACTGAAATGGGTGACCTACTACTTTAGACACTTTATAATCCTGCTTCATTTCTCCCCTTCAATCAACTGCTGGCTGGGGCTGCTGCTGGATCAATCTTTGGAATGAACAGCTTTGGTCATGTCACACCACTATTGCTAAACTTTCAATAGCTCCTCATTGTCTAAATAAAGTCCCAGGTCCTTACCTTGACATTCAAGGTACTCAGAAGTTCAGAGACAGAAAGACTCAGAGGCCATCTTGTCCAAATGCTGTACAAAAAGAATCACCTCCACAGTGTACTCAATGTGTGGTCATCTAGACTTTGCCTGAAGACCTCTAGTAGGGGGAACCCACTTTTTCCCAAGATGGCCTGTTTCACTTTTGGATAACTCTCGCTAGTAATATATTTTTCCTTACACCACACATAAATCTGGCTCTGAAATTTCCACTCATTGCTCCTCGTTCTAGTCTCTGGGGAGTAAGCAGAACAAATATATCATCTTTCTTCTACATGACAGACTTTCAAGTACTTGAATACAACTACCATGTTGTATCATCTCCATCAATATTCTCTTCTCCGGGAGAAACATCCCCAGTCCCTTCTACAAATATCCATAGAACGTGAACTCAAGATCCTTTAGCACTACCCTAGTTGTCCTTCTCCACTCTCTAGCTTATCAATGTTCCTCCTAAAATATGGTGCCTTGACCAAAACCCAGAACTCCAGACAGGAACTAACCAGGACAAAGAACAGCAAGACTGTACCTCCCCTGTCCTAGACACTGTGCTTCTCCATGCAGACTCAGATCGTAATAGCTTTTTGGGTTGCCGTATCATACTACTGATTCATCACAAGCTTCAGTTGACTAAAACCCCAACATCTTTTTTCAGGCTGTCTAGCCACACCTTCTCCATACACTGTAAAGCTGAATTTTTTTTCAAAGTGCAAGACTTCATATTTTTCCCTATTAAATTTGATCTCATTAGATGCAACCCAACATTCTAATCTGTTAAGATCTTTTTGAATTTTGTTTTGTTTGCATCATCCATTGGGTAAATGATCTCTCCTAGCTATGTGTCATATGAAATAAAAATAATCGTGTTAGGTTGACATTTACATAGTGCTTTTATGGCTTGCAAAGTGATTTAAATACATTATTTAGTTTGATAATCTCAAAAACTCTGGAAAGAAGGTACTATAGATATCTTTCCTTTTTACAGATGAAGAAACAGATACTTATATAAAGATGAAGTGACTTATTCATGGTCACATGCCTTGCACGTTAAGAGGCTGGATTCAAACCCAGGTCTTCCATACTCCAAGTCCAGAGCTTGTTCTTTTTCCACACTGTTCCACAAAGCCTAATTCCCAATATGAACCCTGTGCTCTAGTCAACCCGTATTACTTCTGTTATATGGACATATCTTGTGTTTTCTCACTTTAGTGCCTCTGTTCAAGTTAGTCCTTCCCTCTCTTACTGGAACACACCTCCATTCCTCCTCTTTTTTTTACAGACATCTGTCAAAATTCTCCCTATTCAAGGTCAGGTCAAATATTGCCTTTTATGAAAGTTCCTTAAATTAAGGTAAGACCTAGGACTTATACAGTGGTACAGTGGATAAAGTGCTGGGCATGGAGTCAGAAAGACTCATCTTCCTAAGTTCAAATTTGGCTTCAGACACTTTGACCCCAGGCAAGTCTCTTAACCTTACTTGCCTCAGTGTCCTCATCTGTAAAATGAGCTGGAGAAGGAAAAGGCAAACTACTCCAGTATCTCTGCCAAGAAAACCCCAAATGGGGTCAGGAATAGTAGGACACGATTGAAAAAATAACTGAACAAAAATACCCACTATCATTATACCCATGCTGTGTACCTTGTACACAGCAGGCTCAGAAATATGTGAATAGTAAATAAACTCAAATAAATAATCATACATAGCACTAGTAAAATTTTTATCTTTATTTGTATTAACTATAAATAAAATTATAAATGTGGTTGAAAAGGCAAAATAAATACAAAGTGATGTTTTCTCAGTTATTATAGTTGTTAATAATCTAGAATTAAAAAGAAAGTTCATTTTAATTACTGGTTTACAGACTTAGATGACCTCTGAAGTCCCCTCTAAGATTCTAGATGTTTAACTTCTCAAAGAGACACAATCTTCTTGTTATTTTTTTGTTGAGGGCATCTATGTAGAATTCATAGAAGGCAGTGTTTCAGGAAAAAAAAAAAAAGACCTTATCAAAAAAGCTATTTAAAAAAGGTTCCTCCTTTGGGAGAAAGAATGGTGGAATTTTTACTATTTCCATTTTGTTCAAATTTGTGTTTCTTTTTACTTGAATATAACTTTGAGAACTCATTAGAAAGAAATGATGGCCAATTAGTGTTAGTCAGAATCATGACTTGCACTTTATATCACCATTTTGTCAAATCATAATGAGGAATTAGCGCTGGACCTCAAAGAGATGACTGCAACTACATTTTGTATTTTGAGTCGGGTAATGCTATGCATCCGTGGGTCATTTTGTGCATAGGGGCACCCTCCCCACCCCTGCCAAAAAGAAAGTGAAATTATAAGAAATGGTAATATTTGAAAATGAAGATAAGCATGGTTTTGCTTACTGTCTTTTGACTTAGAATTAAAGTACTGACATCCAAAAGTGTCCGGCAAAAAAGGATATAGTTTTAAAATAAAATACTTGTAGGCTTCACAACAAAACTTAGGTTTCTTTTAAAGTAGGTTCTCTTGTAACACTGACATGCTAATTTGAGAGATTTGTTTTTGCTTGCTAAACAGGGCCTTTAAAGCTTCTAAGAAAAAGGAGACACGTGTACAGTACTCTCGGAAAGGCTGTTTATGATTATATAAACTGCCTGCATTTTCACTAACACTTGAGGGGATGAGTATTAATGTTTGTTTAGATAGAATTTCTGAAGACATGCTTTCTGAGGCAGTTTTTATGCTGTCTCACCCTAAAGATTTCCTGGAAAAGATGAGGTTACTGATTCTAACAGCAAGAGGGAGAAAAACCAGCACTCTACCTGGCTGTTGCCAGCTAAGTGGTCGGAAACAGGTGTCGTCTAGGCCAAGCCAAGAGTGCTATCAGTTAGAGAATTAAAAGAAAAAGATAACATGAGGAGACAGGAACTTGACCTAGAAGGAAAAGTAAAAAGGAAAAAAGTAGTTCAACTTCCAAGACCTTATCCATGCTTTTCATTGTTTTATTGACTAAACAGGACATGTCATTTGGATTATCAGGCTAAAACATGAGTTAAAGTTTTAGTGGCATTTCAATCTTCAGGTCAATCAAGAAAAAAGGCTTAGAGTACTCTCAATTCTAGTTTCTTCTTATCAACTGAAGTTATCAGATAGATTAGTTGATATTTAATGTGTCATGGGTGGGGGAATCTGAATTGAACCATTCAGATATCTAATTTTACTACCAAGTCAATATTTAATAGAGTTCCATGTGCTTAGTATTTGAATTGGTTCTGAGTCAGACCATAATGACACCAAGTCATTTATTTTGCTTGTCTCAAGATTTCCCATCAATCCAGCACACTTACTTACACAAGAGGCTGTCTTAAAAACTACATGATAAAATGGTCCCAGTTACTTTACTGGCATGGAGAGAGGATGTCAATAATCAGTCTGGCTAAGAGTTGGTATTATCCCTCCTTTTTGATGTTGCCCATGTCCAATCTAACAAAACTAGCTCATAACAGAGGGCATGGTAGTGGTAGGTAGTACAAAAAAAAAAAGTGAGAGGAAAGAGAGTGAGAGAGAGAAACCTGGGTGCCCACATACATTTCTTAAACTATCTTCAATATTTCTATCTCATCTTCCTGCTATTTCTGGGACAACTGCTCTGATCCATGGTCCAAGTGAATAAGTCCTTCCAGTTGAATCTTTATAGACTATTACCTGATCTATCAAATTTACATGCAAGATACTGCCTATTCATGGGACGCCTTTTGCCAGGGACTATTTTATTTAGAAATGGAATAGTTTCTTCTCTTCCATGAAAGACCTTCCTGACCTAATGAAAAATGATTCTTTAAGATAAAACTATAAATGCCAAAAAAAGTCTGGCCTGTAGCTGCTAAAAGCCAGAGACAACTAAAATTGGTGAAGTTCCACTTCTTTCACCAAGTATTTCACAAGAAGTCATTCATGGAAACTGAGTTTTAACACTTATTTCCTCCCTCTAAAAAATAAATAAAACACCAAACCCAACAACAAACCAGTAAGCCATGAAGTACTCTACATTTCACCAGAGAGTCCTGAACTTCAAATTCACCAATGCATTATATCTATAATCTACATGTGGACAATGAAGCGCCCTATTCAAGAGAAGATGCTAAAAGACTGAGCAAAACTTAGAAAAGGAGACCTTTAGAAATCAGGACAAGAATTGTCAAAGGAGTATTTATTATATTAATAATTCAAGGTGAATAAAGCTCTTCCCAATAATGACAAAATATTACACAACAGAAAACCTGTATATTAATTAGCTCATAGACTTAAAATCTGTTCCAAGTGCTTTTTGGTACAATGTGGCCATGTGCTATTAAAAAAAAAAGTGAGGCAAGTCAATGCCGCCTAAAACATCAAAACTTAAAAGATTAAGCCACTATAAAAGGTAAAAGTTTAAATGTCACATTATGGGAAACTGAGAAAATGGAATTTAAGAGATGTGATAAACTTTGGATTAACACCAGTACCCTTCCAGGGATTTAACTGACAACAAGAATTTAAAAATAAGATTATGGTAAGTACTATAAAATGCATAGAAAACTTTAAGGAAGTTTCAAGGAAGGAAGCAAGTAGAAGGATTAAGCAATCTAAAACTGGTTTACAAAAGAGAATGACAAACCTGGAAATAACAAAGCCAGTTTAAAAATCAGATCTGATGCCTTTGCTCAAGTCATGCTCCTCTTAGTTATGTATCAAAAAGAATCAAAAGGCATAAAATGATTAATATAATTTGCATTATCCATCCCAATTTAAAAAAACTTAATAATGACCCGTAATATCAATAATGCACTACATATGAAATTACCTAATTAGCTCAAGTTTGGCTGTTAGACAAAATAGCGAAGTAGCTTCTGGTTCTCTCTTAAAACAGCTTACTTTTCTGATAATGGTTGTGAAAAGCTCCTGTTTCCATGTTGCTGTATTTCTAAACTATGGTAGTCTACTACCATCCAACTAAGAAGGGAGCAGTTACAGAAGTTTCTGACAAAAGAAAAGAGATGCGTCTGAATTTTACATTCAGTTGAGGGTTAGGAAGACTTTTCCTAAGAAAAGTCCTTGCTGCTTACTTCTTTGTACAACTCTCAGCCTACTGTTCAAAAATGAAAAAAGAATTTTCTTAGAAAGCTGAAGATAGTGTGGTGGTGTAGTTGTGGGAATGAGTGTGGATGGGAATGAAGAGAACTGGGTTCTCTGGCCACCGACATGACCCAAGGCCAGGCACTTAAGCTCCTGGGCATTTAGTTTCCTCCTCTGTAAAATGAAGAGGTTAGACTAAATTACTGAATGAGAGAATAATATTTGAGCTAGAAGGAACCTAAAATATTATCTAGTCCAACCACCTCATTTGTTAAGAAGAGAAAACTAAGGCACTGAGAGAGGTGAAAACAACCATTGCCACTATTATTAAGCACCTGGTCTATGGAAAGCACCTTCTGGGTAGAGAGTGAAATAAACACCTGGTCCTTTACCTCAAGGCTCTGAGAGCCCGAGCAAGTACACCACTACCACCACCACACCAAATTAAATACGAAAAATGTACAAAGCACTAGGGAAGAGAACAGTAGAGGGAGAGATCACTTCGCACTGGAAAACAGGAACTGATTCGGTAATTTCTCTATCTTCAGACAGAGGCCATGCTAATCTTCTCTGTGTCATTTAGTATATATGTATAAGGGAGCTGCCCAAGGTCATTCATTCAGCTAAAGCTCTCGTAGCTCTAAAATTTTACATGAAATGTATTTTCTCAAAATGTAATCACTTAGGAAAACAAATTACTGGAAATATTTCTTTTAAAAGTCAGTGGTCAAAAAAAATACTGTTAACAATGACAAAGGAAAACCTTTATCTTTTCAGTTATGGAAAACTCCTATTTAAAGGCTGTCTTATTTAAATAAGTTTTTAATTTTTTTTAACTGTATAGGAAGTTACTAGAACTTATTATTTGGTCACTTTTTCATAAGGGATAGTTTAAAAACATGCAACTTAGGACCTAGGAAATACATCTGACAAACACAGAGGCCCTCTTGTAAGAAGTTATTTGAATGCAGTTAAAAAAAAAATCTGTAGACATCTTCTGGCTTTCTAGATGTGCAGGTAGATGAATGTGAGTCAAATTCCATTTGATACCTATTTTAATATTTCTTTCCAAATAGGACAACTATAATTCTTCCCTTTACAAATTTTACCAGTAAGAAAAATTCTAATAGGGAAGACCAGAAACAAAGCTTGAACTAATGAAGTAAAATTGTATATAAAGCAGTACCTATCACTAGAACACATCAGGCCAGTACACTTTTGATATTCCAAGGCTTTAGAAACTTATGTAATTATTCAAGTATGGTCCAAATAAGGCAAAGTGATCAATCCATTAGGTATTATTTAGATCAATTCAAACACTTAAAAATTTGTGGTACAGTTAATAAAGATTAACTATACTTACGCAATTGCAACATTGCTCCCATCTATAACAATGTGCCTTAAATCTGATCTCCCTGGTTCATTTTTTAATTCCAGCCTGTATGGTGTTTTTAGAGTATCCCGGAATCTTTGAACCCCAGTAACTGAGGAATCAATACAACGATTGGACGGTCCTGCCAGCTTAACACTAGTAACTGAAGGGAGAAGCTGGGGTGGAAAAAAAGGCATCGGAGGGAGGGGTTGGCAATTTGGCTTGACTTGGGAAGGGCTGCAACAGCCTAGCTGGCTTTCACATATAAGATTAACATTATTCTTTGGAACTGTGATCCCAGTTTTTGGAAACAAAATATTTTCAGGAATAACTGGTACTCTTGGCTGGTGACTCGGAGTTCCTCTGGCAACAAAATCCAGGTCTGTTAGTATTCCCTTGTCATTTAAGAGCTTCTTTAAAGGGGAAACAGAAGGTGAAGAGCCATCCATTTCTATATCTACATGGGGAACATGGCTCTGGGTAGAATTCCAATTTTCTGCTCTCTGTTCTGTTGGAACTGAACTGGAAATTTTCATTTTGCAGTTTGAGGTACCTGGCTTTTCTTCTATTCTGAGAGGTGACTGAGATTGTTCTATTATGTTTTGCTGCATGTGATCCTTTGTTTTCTTTGGAGAAAAATTCATTTTAAATTCATTCTGACTATTGCAAATACCCTTGCTTTTGGCTTCAGTGACCTCCAGGCACAAAATTGAAGTGTGCCTAGGGAAGACTTCTTTTTCTTCCTGGAACTTTTTGTTTTCCTTTTCAATTTCTTCTAAGAGTACTAAGGGTTCTGTAGATGGTCCCTGCTCCTTAATAACTTTTTCTACAGTTTCCTGGGAGTATCCCATGGTTTTAAAAAAGTTTACCAGGATGTTATATTCCATTTCCTCAGTAGTGTCTTTTACATCAACGCCTAAATCTTCAGAGATTGTACAGGAATCAGAGAGCAGGTTAATCACTGTGCCAGCAGTCAATTTCTCAGTAGCAGATGGAGGCTCACCCCCCTGAACATTTTCCAATGAAAACTGCTTCTTCGTGTGTCTTTCTTCAGTATCAGAAGACCTCCTTTTGTGACATATCCTCTCTTTGGAAACTGATTCTTCAGGTGGAGCTACACCATTTACAGGAACAAAAAGAACCTCTGTGGAACCAGAAAAAACTGTGTCCATTTGTTTTGTAAGCTCAGAAACAGGGGTCCCTGCTTGCTTTCTTTCATTCTCCTGAAAAACTTGCCCATCATTGGACATGCTCAGCTCCTGGATGCCATTGTGTGTAAATTCTGTTTTCCGATCTGTAAGATCAATAATATCATTATCATCATAATCTAATTCATATGGATCTTCACCATGGGTAAGATTTAGGAGTTCTTTCTTCAATGAACTGGGTAAAATCAACAAGTCCATTGTATATTTATCTGCATGTGATTCAACGAATTGTTTAAATTGTTTTTTCACCTCTGATTCATTCTGAGTACTTGGCAGGCTCTCATTGTTTTCAAAGAGCTTCACAAATTGTTGTATGTGACTTCTGGCCATGACAACAGCTTCAGCACCACCTCTGATACTAAGCACACCAATGTCCAGAATGGACATATCAGCACATGTATCCTGGATCAAACTCTTAAGAAATAGGTTCTGTGCCCCAACAAAAATACAGTGCATGTCCTTTGGATAACATTCTCTCTCTTCTAATTCAGGTTCACAGATTCCCTTGATGAATTCCTGTAAAGATTAAAAAAAATTGCAGTTTAAAATTCCCTTAAAGTATGTAGTAAATGATATGTAATTACAAATAACAAGCCAATTTGGAAAGAATTAAAAAACATTTTCATCTAAGGAATGGGGAATTTTTATTTTTAAATTAAAATTTTAAAATACTTCCTTGTTTTCATCCAAGAAGGCTTTCTGAATGGAAGCAGACGACCCAGTTCCCAAACACCTACTCCAATAAAAATTTGAAACTGATACAAGACTGAATAATGATCAAGAAATCTAATGAGAAACTACAGTAAATAACTTCTACCCTCGAGCTGCACAATAAGTCATCCAGAAATCCACAGACAATAGGAAAGGAGCTACAAGAAAAGCCAGAGAGACAAACAAATCCACAGTCTCCTAGCACTAACAGAGACAGGCCAAAGACATGTGTAACCTAAAAGGCTCTGTGTGAGGAGGCAGCAGGATGAAGTGCTCCCACTGGAAAAAGGACCTGGGGAACAGTAGTACACGTTCACTAGTGCTCAGTTTCGGACAGCCCAGGTGTTCAGAGGCTGTCCAGTTCCCTAGAACTGTTCTGACATGCCTTAGAGGGCCCTAAATATTCAGCCCTCTAAACTTCAAAGATCAGAATATCTAACCCTGGGAAACAGAAGTCAGAAAAAGGGACCAAGTAGGGTTGACAAACCCAAACAAAAAGTATAGCAGGAACAGAGTCTGGCCTTGGCATAAAGTCTCAATTCAGGAAATAAAGGTAGAGAGAAGAACAAACCAAAGAAGTTATCAACCAGTATGAAAAAATTGTTGCAGATCTAGAGATTCCCCCCAAAAGCAACCTAGGAGAGTAATTCCATAACAATTCTAAGCAGTGACTCGAAGAAAACATGGATTTTCCATAAGGACCCCATAAATCTCTAGAAGATATAATTCAAGAGAAGGATACAATTAAAGCTTTGGAGAAAAGTGGAAGGAAAATAGCTTAGAAGGGAATGTGGAAAAATTTACCCAAACAATGGATTCCCTAAAAATAAGGCTAGACCAAACAGAAAGTAATGATTTCATTAGGCAGCAAGAAATATCAGAACAAAATAAAAACAAATAGAAAATGTAATGTATCTGACATAAAAAACAAATGACCCAGAAAACAGGTCAAGGAGAGATAATTTAAAAATCATTTGACTTTCTGAAATTTATATGTAAAAGACTGGATGTTATATTTCGAAATGTTGTAAATGAATACTGCCCAGCTCTATTAGATCTATAAGTCAAAGTAAAGATAGGAAAAACAAAAGACAAAACCACAGAGGCCAAAGGAAAATTCCAAGGAATTTCACAGCTAGAATTGAGAGGTCAAACATCAAAGAAATACTGCAAATATCTAGAAAAAAGCAGTTCAGATATCAAGTAACTACAATCAGAATATCTTAAGACCTGGCATCGAGGTGGTGTAGGAGATAAAGCAGTAGGCCTGAAGTCAAGCAGACTCCTCCTGAATTCAAATCTGGCCTCAGACAACTTACTAGCTGGGTGACCTGGGCAAGTTTCTTAACCCTGTTTGCTTCAGTTTCCTCATCTATAAAATGAACTGGAGTAGGACACGGCAAATCATTCCAGTATCTTTGCCATGAAAACTCTAAATGGGGTCATGAAGAGTCAGACATGACTGAACCATTTGAAGAACAATAACAATGGTAGTTTCTACTTGGCAAATATAGACTTACAATCAAGAATAATTTATCCTACAAGAAAAAAAAACCAGAGTGTGATGGAGGATTTTTCAAGCATTTGAAATGTAAGCACAAGTATCAAAAGAAATCTAGAAAGGTAAATTTATTTGAAGACTTAGAAGGAGCTGCATAATGATATAACACTAAGATTTTAATGAGGGAGAAGAAACAAATGTCTCTTTAAAACCTTAATGACTTCGAACGGTATTGAGGTAGTTAAATAAGAAAAGCAGAGGATTGTGCAGTAGATTGGTTTTGTTTCAACAGTTGAAAGAGGAGGAAGAGAAGGAAGGGTAAAAGGAATATACTAGTTTAGAAAGGAAGAAGAATGGAGTAGAACTAGGTAATTCTCCTAAGTGGAATGTGGGAGAAAAGAATTATGCAAAAATGAAAGAAGTAGGGGCATGAAGGGAGTAGGTATTAGAGAAACTGAAAAAGGAGAGATGAAGACAGACAGACAGACACACACACACACAAATAATGTAGAAATACATCAAACTCAACAAAGAAACAAGTGGGAATGGGTGGACTTCAGAAGTAGGATAATACCTTGAAAGAACAGCCTCAAGCAAAACAAGTTTCTTGAACCTGAAGGGGGAACAAAAAGGAAAAATGGAGGGTATCTGTCAATTAGGAAATGGCTGAACACACTATGGTATAAATGTAATGGAATATTATCATACTACAAGAAATTATGAAATAGAGAATTTCAGAGGATCCAGAGGAACTGATGCAGAATAAAGTAAGCAGAACTAGAACAATGTATACAAGGACACCAATATTATAAATAAAAAAAAAACTGTGAAAGAATCAAGAACTCTGATCAAAGTTTAGAGTTAACCAACTGTGACTTGAGGAAAAGCATGTTACCCACTTCCTGACAGAGAGGTGATGAACATACAATTTTTGATATGGCCTCTGTGTAGATTTGTTTTACTTGACTATGCTTATTAATAACAAGTCCCCTCATCCCCCTGGTTTTTATTTGGAGTGGTGGTTCGGAGGTGATAGAGATTATCAACGGTGAAAGAGAGAGAGAAGAGAAGGAAGGAGAGGAACAGAGAGAAAGAAAGAAGGGGGAAAAAAGAGGGAGGGAAAGAAAAAAAAGAAGAGAACAGAATGAATTTCAGAAGGAAGCAACACACAAGTAGAAAGGTTTGAAAGTAGCATGTAGAATATATTATATACTTAAAAAACCCAGGCAGTATAAAATAGAAATTTAGTTTCATACACAATCATCTTTTTACGTTTAGCTATGAATATGGAAATGCTCTTTTTTGTATGTTTAAGATCAGAATAAACAATTTTTAAAAAATATTTCCACGTGAGAAACGATCTGCTACAATTCAGAACTGAATCACTCCAAAAGAAATTAATTGATACCCTAAAATAAGGTGTAATTATGAATTTTTTAACATTGTATCTTGCTTCATATCCCTTAGTGTTTCTCAACCTTAGTAGTAGAGGTTTAATGGTCAAAAGATATATAAAGTAGCCAAATAAAAATATTTATGCTCTACTACTGGTCACATACAATTATGATAGCCTAAATACAAGGAAAAATAAGGGGTAAGATATAAAATCAAATTATATGCTACAGTATAAAACTTTTAACTTTTTGTTAGCTACCATCATTCCTAGCCTTCAGATTTTAAGTGAAAAAATAACTGACTAAAAATACTTAAAATATGGTTTATTATTAATCTGAAGAAAAATAATCACCAAATTGGAAGAAAATGTTTGCAAAAAAATATAATTCAAGCACCTATACCCTGAAGATAACTTGATTTTTAAAATGCAGACTTAAGTATTAGGAAAAGATAACTTGGATAATAAATTTCTTTTAAACCACTTAGGTGAAGTATGTTTTTTGGAAAACATGAAATTGGAGAAGTTCTGAATCAAAGTAGGAAATTAAGGTGAAATGAGGATAAGAATCAGAAAGATACTTGGTGACAATGAGTATGGAGCTACTCAAGGTACATGTTAAATATAAAATCAGAATGGAACTACTAAAGATAGTGTTACTGAAAAATCCCATCTATCTTCATCCAATATAGTGATTGCAAAAAAATCCCTAAGTTTCTTGGCACGTGAAATCTTTCTCAAGAGAATGGTATTTTTGAGGTGTCTACAAAGACTGTCAAAGCACTAGTTTTATTTTTTAAAAAAGTAAATTCATGAAGAATGGTACAAAATATTTATTTAAAGTAGGGCTTCTTACCCTTGGGTCCATGTAAGGGTCTGTGTAGAGATTTCCTCATTCTTCTTGATACTCTTTTTGCTAAAGATCTTTGCTAAAGATTTTTGTGGCACTACTTTCATCTTGGAATACACTAGGAATATGTAGGGTTAGTGTGTTTGACACTTCTGCTCTATACTATTTCACTTGGTGATCTCATCAGCTTCCAGGGATTCCATTATCATCTCTATTCTGATGATTCTCAAATCTATTTACCCAGCCCCAGCCTCTCTCCTGATCTTCCAGCCTTATATCTCCAGAATGTCTATTGGATATCCTGAATGGGACACCCCAAAGACATTTTAAATTCGACATGTTCAAGACAAAACTCATCGTTCCTCCCAAATTTTTTCCTCTTCCTAACTTTCTATTACTTTCAAGGGTATTACCATCCTCCAGCTTGCAACTTAGATGTCATACTTGACTCTTCACTCTCTTTCTCACACTTTCTCCATCCGATCAGTTCCCAAGTCCTGTTACTTGTACCTTGGTATCATCTCTCATATATGCTCTTTCCTCTGATACAGTCACCACCCTGACACAGGCCCTACACCTCATGCCTGGACTATTATAATACTCTGCTGATTGATCTTCCTGCCTCAAGTCTATCCTCCTCTATTCAGCTGTTAAATTGATCTTCACAGTTTTGACCAAGTCACTCCTCTATTCAATAAACTCTAACAACTCCCTCTCACCTCCAAAATCAAATATAAAATCTTCTAGTGTTCTGAGTCCTTCATAACTTTACACTCCCACCCTTACCCCATACTCTGCCAGTGACACTTGCCTCCCTGCTTTTCTTTCAATAAGACACTCACTGCACCTCCCAGCTCTGAGCATTTTCACTAGCTGTTGCTTATGCTTGGAATTCTCTCCTTCCTTATCTCCTCCTGGCTTCTGAGGCTTCCTTCAGGTCATATATATATGTGTGTGTGTGTGTATATACATACACATGTATGTGTGCATGTATATATATACATACACATGTATGTGTGCATGTATATATATACATACACATGTATGTGTGCATACACACACACACACACACATATATAATTTGTACATAGTTGTCCCCATTAGACTGTGAGCTCCCTGGGAGCAGGAATGGTCTTTTGCCTTTCTTTGTATTCCCAGAACTTATCACAGAACATGGCACATAGCAAGTGCTTAATAAAGGCTTACTGACTAATTCTACCAGCTTAGATGGAGAAAAAAAATCTTTATTTCATTATAATTAGTTTCCTTTTAAGCTTATGTTTTAAAAATATTATTCTGAGAAGGAGTCTAGAGGCTTTATTAGACTGCCAAAGGGGTCTATGACACCAAAAAGGTTGAACATTTTGGTTTAAAGAGATCATTGGCAAAAATGCTAAGCTTTCTGGGCTGTGCTCATCTGAGATACTTTCATAGTTTACAGGCACTTAGGAAAGTATATAATAATCACTTAGAACCAATGTGTGTTCTTCAAGAACAAATTATACCTAACTAAACTCACATTTTTTTAAAGGGTACTTCAGCTTTCATTGTATCTCAAAAGTTCTGTTGCATAATCTAATAGTTACACTTTGATGAATTTCATATTGATTCTAGGATTTGATCTTTTACCCACAACTTCTTTAGAATTAAATTACTCTGTCTCCAATTTTTAATTTTTCTTCAAAGATTCTTTAATGAATATAATTTTAGTATATTGTGGTCTGTGAAAGATGCTTAATATTTCTGCTTTTCTGCATTTGTTTGTGAGTTTTTTTTGGCCTTGTACTTGTCAATTTTCATAACTGTGCCACACATAGCTGAGAAATCTCACACACACTCACACACACACACACACACACACACACACACACACACACACACACACTCCTCCTAACTTTCTGTTCCCATTCTGTAACTGCTAATGATCTATCACTGCTAATTTTCTAAAATTATATTCACATCTCTAACTTTGTTGTTTATCTTTTGGTTAGATTTGTCTAGGTTTGAGAATTTAATTGAGATCTCTAATTATTTTATTTTTAACTATTTCTTACTAGATATTAACGAATTTTTCCTATAAGCATTTAGATGCTATGCTATCCAGTGCATATGTATTAAGCATTAATATTAATTCAATGTTTGTGGTGCCTTTAATCATAATGTTGTTTCCTTAATTTATTTTAATCAAGTCTATTTTTATTGTTGCTTTGTTTGAAAATCATCATAGGCCTACCAGCTTTTTTGAGTTCATCTAAAGCATAATAGATTTTGCCCTAACTTCTTAATTACATATAAATGTGTTTCAAGTATGTTTCTTGTAAACATATTGTTGAATTCTTTCTAATCCATTCTGTTACCCTCCTCTATTTATAGGTGAGTTTACCCTATTCATATTTAGTTTTAATTGTTAATTATGTATTTCCCTCTTTACCATCCTTTTACACTTTTCCATCTCTTTGCTTTTGCCCCCTTTCTTTTTAAAGAAGTATGGATTGGAAGAGAAGGAGTGGGCTCTACCTGTTCCACTTCTAATCAGGATGAAAGAAAAGTAATGCTAATCAAATCTGTGAATGATGAGAAGTTGGGACATTCTAATATTCTGCATAAAAGATTTGAAATCCAAAAGATTTCAATAAGCTGAACAACGGTCCCAAATTAATAAAGATGAAATTTAATAGGTACAAGGATAAAGTCCTGTACTCTAAGTTTATAAAAATAAATACTACAAGTCTAAGATGGGGAAATACATAATTAGATAACAATTCATATGAAAAAGAGTCAGAGTTTTTAGTGAACTGAATGCCAAATATGAGTCAACAGTGTGATCTGGCTGTTCAGGAAGTTTAAACAATTTTGGGCTGATTACAGACTCCCACTCCTTACCCCCAAAGAAAGGTCTCTAAAGTTCCTTTCAACTTTAATATTCTATGATTCTAGGCAACAGAGACAGTACTGAGAACTGGTAAGAACACATTTGCAATATGATGTTCAAAACTGAGTAACAGATTTTAAAAAGAGCATTGACAAACTAGAAAGTTCAGGAAGATGACCTGGAAGATAACTTGACTCTATATGTTACATAAGGAGTGACTGAAGAAATTGAGGCTACAGTGAACAGGAAGACATGGAAGACAATCTGTTAGCCTTAAAATATGTGGAGGGGCTATCATGTAGAAGGGAGATCAGATTAATTCTGTGTAGGCTGAGAGAACAGAACTATGTAGTAATCATATGAAGGAAACAGTCTTCAGCTCAATATAGCAAAAAAAAAAATTTTTTTTTAATTATTAGTGGTATAAACAAGCTCTATCTCATGATGCAATGAGTTCCCTGTCACTGGAAGTACACATGCGGACTAGAGGAAAACAGCTCACTTGTGGTAGAAATCATTAACTTTTACTACATATTTAAGGTAATTCTGATATTGTAATGATATTATTTTAGGAAATCACTGAGTAGGGGAAAATAAAAGCATTTAAATGATAAGTCATAAGAAAAATTGAGAGAAAATGAAGAGAACTCTATTAATGTCAATACCCCAAAAAGGTACAAACAGTCCTGGGTTCCTGGATGCATCCATTAATTTAGATTTGTAAAAAGCTAGGCCAAGTTTCTCAGTGTGGGGAAAAAAAAACCAAACAAACTTAGAAGACCCATTAGGAGGCACAGGATTTGAACAGGAAGGGTGTAGTTTACTAGAAACCCTTAAGGAGAACAAAGGGAAAACTGGTTCAAGGCCACACAACAAATGGCAACTGGTCAGATGCCCATTATATCAGGCCTAGATTCATATGCCTAATTAAAACAAGATACAAAAACCTACCTTCAACTAAATACGAGAAGACCAATCCAGAGAGGAATGAAGAAGAAGAGTTAGGGCTCTGGGGGGCCACAGCCCCCCAAACATTCAAAGAGGATGATGAAGTTAGGTCTAAGCTATGTGCAGAAAGACTTGACAAGCGCAGGAAGAAAATTTTTTGAGGCCAGATAAGGGTTTCTTTCTCAGCATGTGAGCCAGAGGCAAAGAAAGGATCTCAAAGTGACCTACACCCATAAAGACCTTTAGGGAAGTTGCTTCAAAGTCTTTCTAGGATGGTCTCAAGTCCGTGGAAGGAATCAATGATAAAAACTGGAGTAAGAAACTCAGCAAAATCCATTCCAAAAGCAAAGAAACCCACAGCTGAGTCTGAGGTAAAAATCAAGTTCTAGAACAAGGATTCTTAACTTTCTGTGTGTCATTGATCTGTTCTGACAGTCTTGTGAAGCCTATGGACCCTTTCTTAGGGTAACGTTTTAAATGCATAAAATAAAACACAGAGGATTACAAAGGAAATCTATTATACTGAAATAACAAAACATTTTTTAAAAATTCACAGACTTGAGATTTTTAAGAACCTCTATTCTAAAACAAGAAAACTCTAATGTCAAATCAAAGGTACTTATAGCTAAAAAATTAGTAATTTGGATTAGCATTCAGTCCAGACAGAATCAGAGCCACTACTGTGTCCATTTATTTTATCTTCAGCTTAAGAGCTGCAGTTAGGCAGGACGACATTCTATTTCTGTCCTCCTAAGGAGACAGCTGTGTCAAAGTCTGGATAAGAGAAGGGCTTGAACAGAAGGAGAAGGGATTGTGAAAGTGATTTGGAGGACTTTGGAATTGTGAAGCACAGAAAATGAATCTGGGAGGACTTAAGAAACTGAAGAAGAAGGAAGAGAAGGTAAAAGACCCAAGAAGGAAAAGCAAAAGTCGTGAGCTAAAGGGGGAGGAAGAGAAGACAGTAAGCTCAAGTACACAAAACACATTGTTTTGCAAAACAGGTAAAAAGTCAAAGGAGAAGACAAAAGCTAAGTGGGACTATCAGGGTGTTGAGAAACTAAAGGTGAAGACAGAGACAACAATGGAGTGCTTACTGGTAAAGGAAGTTAGAAACACAGCCCTTTTTAATCAGGGTTATTAAATGGGCAGATCAGAGAAATGCTACAGATGAAGAACATGTAGATTTTATCAAGGTATCTGAAAAATTCTCAAGCAATTTCTTAAAAAAAGAAATGGAGGTGTGGGCTAGAGGAAGGTAGAATTAGACTGATTTGGAATTGGTAAATGACTGGACCCAGAGTAGACAATTAATGGTCTAATGTAAACTTGGAATGAGGTCTCAAATGGAATGTCCCAGGCGGTCTGTGCTTGGCCTGGTGTGGCTTAACATTTTTATTAATGATTAATGCCAAAAGCACTCATGCCATACTTATCAAATTTGCAGATGACAGAAAGCCAGAAAGGAGAGTGAATACAATGGATAATAAATCAGGATTCAGAAATATCCTGATAGGCTTAAACACTGCGCTGAATAAAAGAAATTTCGTGGAGAGAGGGGGATTAGTAAGGTGTAAACCAAGTAAGAGTCAACAGTCTGATAGGGAATTCAAGAAAGCTAACATAATCTTAGGTCACATGAAGAGACATATAGCATCCCTGAATAAATGAGTGATAGTCCTATTACACTCTGCCCTGGCCAGAACACATTTGCAATGCTTGTTTGGTTTGAGGTGTCACATTTTATGAAAGATACTGATAGGCTAGAGAGCATATAGATGAGGGCAACCAAGATAGTAAAAAGCCTTAAGTTCATGGCATATGAGGGTTGATGGATGGATTTGGGGATATTTCACCTACAATTCTTCAAGTATTTGAAAGATTATCATGTGAATGAGGCATCAGCTTGTTTTACCAGGCCCTCAAGAGCAGTACTGGGAACAATGGACAAAGAGCAAAAATGTTGCAAAGAGGCAAATTTTGGCATGATGTAAGGAGGAAAACCCTCCTCCTGACAATTAGAGCTATCTCAAAATAGAATTTGCTATCCCTTTGAAAGGGCACTGGAGGTCTGCAAAGGCTGGATGACCCCTTGTTTTGTATATTGTAGAAGGGATTCTTTTTCAGGTATAGATTTGCCTAGATCATCACTTTGGTCCTTCACAATTTTTAACTTCTCTGTGATTCTATTTCTTGAGTACAATTTTAAAATTTGTTGCCAACAGAATAGGCTAATACAATACTCTCTAACTTATATGACACTTAGTTGCTTAGTTTAACTTAATAAGAACTGAATTAAAAGCACTTGTCATAGCCTATCAAATGTTCATTACTTGTGTTTTTATCCCCCAAAAGGACTAATAGCTCTTGGAATCTGGAGACTCAAAACCTTTCCTGTAAGAAGTTTAGCCTTCACGGAGGGCTAAATGAATAAAAAGAAATTCAACATCTGATTACACTCAGATTGTGAAATGAACACTGAAATTTACCATCACTTAATAGGGAAGTATTTGCCAGTTAGCATGTAGCCAATAGTTAGCATGGTTGAGAAGACAGATGTTTTATCATCTTTTGCATGTATGTTTATTTAGTGATTTGATCATGTGCCTCACCATATTATTTCTATTTTAAAATTATTTTCTTCTGATCAGTTCTTAAATTATCACCTTATTCAAAGAAAAAAAAGAAAGATTTGTGGGTTTTCAGCAAAGAATTCCCCTTTTATTTGGCAAAGGAAACAAAAAAAAATTCTATCTAAAAACATATTTGTTAAAAAAGTCAGAAACCACATCTGACTGTTCACACGTACACATCTTTATTAAGTATATCAACACCCCCAGTTATTGTGAGATTAGCTTCTGGCCACCTCAACCATCTTCAATGCAGCTGACACCAGAAGGAAGCAAACATAGTTACCAAAAAACCCCATAAGCTTAATTCTGCTAACCCCTACTTTACATATCTCTATCAAATTAGAAACAAACGAGAGAAGAGAAGTGGGCACTGACAGAGGTGGACTGTTAGAGGAGACACTGACAGAAATAAGAATGAACAAATGACATTTTTTAAAAAATGCAGACACCATTAATTAAAAACAACAACAACAACAAAAAAAAAACAATTTGGGACCTCAGTTCATAACTCTGGAGGGAATTATAGCCCAATACAATAACTGATATTCAAATAAGGACTCAAATCATTAAAATAAAGTAAATTATATAGGAAAGCATTTGATACGTTTTAGAAAGATTTCTATTTTTTTTCTAATTTTTTATTTTTTTGTTTTTAGGCAATTGGGGTTAAGTGATTTGCCCAGGGTCACACAGCTATTAAGTGTCAAGTGTCTGGTCTGAGGCCGGATTTGAACTCAGGTCCTCCTGACTTCAGGGCTGCTGCTCTATCCACTGCTGCCCCTAGAAAGATTCCTATTAAAAATAGTCCATGTAAAAAATTTTGGGGGCCGCTAGGTGGCGCAGTGGATAGAGCACTGGCCCTGAAGTCAGGAGGACCTGAGTTCAAATCCGGCCTCAGACCAAACACTTGACACTTACTAGCTGTGTGACCCTTTGTAAGTCACTTAACCCCAATTGCCTAAAAAACAAAAAAACAAAACAAAACAAAAATTTTTTTTGGTAAGACCATTCTAGAAAATTCAGTATCATGATGCCTAGTAAACAAAGGTTTATCTTAGTTTTCTTGTTTTTGAGGCATTTTCTTCTAAAATAAACTATGAGATATTCTGAAAATTGACTAAAGTGCTGTATAGAACAAGATGGAGAATTATGCTGAATTTCAACAGGAAACAAAAGTATTTTAAATATTTAAATAATTAACCTTTCAATAATTGTTTTTGTAAGTTTGTAGCATTAATACTTCTGAAGCTATTAAAGCTTAAAACTACTCTAAAACTTTCGGGATTCCTTGCATACATACATGTTGTTCCTTCAAAATTATTTAAGTTCTTTGAGGGCAAGGCCTGTTCTACTTTTGTCCTGGTACCCCAGTGCCTACCTGCCACTGTGGCTGGCATGTAGTAGGTACTTAGAAATGTTTGCGGATCCACAGATATGCTTGGAGAATCATATGCAAAGCTGTCTTGAGTGGTTCCTCTTATGGATCAGAGAGAAAGAAAATTGCCCATTTGTGGGAAGATTTATGCAATCAATTAACTGAGAAAGTAAAATCTTCCTATTTTGAATTGCAAGTGGGTAAAGTAAGAGAAGTAAAGATGCTCATCTGATTACACAAGTACAATATGCTACTGAAACTGTTAGGGAAGATGTTACTTTGCAAGCCTCTTTATAGTTTTATTTATTTCATTCAATATTTCCCAATTACATGTAAACATTTTTTTTAACATTCTTTTTTTTTTAACATTTTGAGTTCCAAATTCTTTTCCTGCCACCTTGAGAAGACAAGCAATTTGATATCGATTATATGAGAAGTAGTAGAAGTAGAAGAAGAAGAAGAAAAAGAAGACAAAGAAGAAGAAGGAGGAGGAGGAGGAGGAGGAGGAGGAGGAGAAGAAGAAGGGTTTAGTAGGGAAAGATGACTTTGTTTTATACATACTGAATTTGAGTTGCTGAACATTCCAGAAAGGCAGTTGGAAGTGCAGGAAAGTAGGAAGGGAAGGCAATGGGGGGGGGGGTGCTGACAGAAGGGAGGGCAGTTTGGGGGAGGCAAAAGTCAGAAGCAAAGCACTTTTGAGAATGGACAGGGTAAAAGGAGAGCAAGAGTAGGATAAACGGGGAAAACAGGATGGAGGGAAATACATAGTTGGTAATCATTACTGTGAAAAAAAAAATTTTTATAGTGTGTTTCTCTGATAAAGACTTCATTTCTCAAGCAGATAGAAAACTGAGTCAAATTTATAGAAATAAGACCCATTCCTCAACTGATAAATGGTCAAAGGATATGAACAGGCAGTTTTCAGACAAAGTAATCAAAGCTATCTACAGTCATATAAAAAAAAATGCTCTAAATCACTATTGATGAGAGAAATGCAAATTAAAACAACTCTGCAGATTGGCTAATGTGACAGAAAAGGAAAATGGACAAATATTGGAGGGGATGTGGAAAAATTAAAACACTAATGTAACTGTTGGTGAAATTGTATACTAATTCAACCATTCTGGAAAGCAATCTGGAACTATGCCCAAAGGGCTATAAAACCATGCATACCCTTTGATCAAGCAATACCACTACTAGGTTTATATCCCAGAGACAAAAAACAAAAAGGACAAGGACCTATGTATACAAAAATATTTATAGCAGCTCTTTTAGTGGTGGCAAAGAACTGGAAATTGAGGGGATGTCCATCAATTGGGGAATGGTTGTATATGATTGTGATGGAATACTACTGTGCTTCAAGGAATGATGAGTAGGATGCTCTCAGAAAAACATGGAAATATTTACATGAACTGATGATGCAAAGTGAAATGAGCAGAACTAAGAGAACATTGTACACAGTAACAGCAATATCGTATGATGATCTACCGTGAATAACTTAGCTATTCTCAGCAATATTATGATCCAAGACAATTCTGAAGGACTTAAAGATGAAAGGTGCTGTCCACCTCCAGAGAAAGAACTGGTGGAGCCTGAATGCAGATTGAAGATACTTTTTCTTTACTTTATTTCTGTTTTTTTTTTTGGTCTGTATTTTCTTTCACAGTATGACTAAATATGGAAATGTGTTTTGCATGACTACACGTGTAAAACCTATGTCAAATTGCTTGCTTTTTCAAGGGGCAGAGGGTAACGAGGAAGGGAGGGAGAGAATTTGGAACTCAAAATTTGAAAAAAAAAAAAAAAGAACGTTAAAATTGTTTTTATGTGTAATTGGGGGAAAAATTTAAAAAAAAAAAGAGAAAGAAATCAGGGAAGCCAGGGGGCAGAGGTGAGGAGGGAGGGAATTCCAGGCACAGGATACATTCAGTGAAAATGCACAGAATGTGGAAATGGGGTATCCTGTGTAGAACAGCAAGATGGCCAGTGTTACTAAATTGTAGAGAATGTTGAGGAGAATAAATTGTAAAAAGATCAGAAAGGCAAGAAGGAGCCTGGTTTTAAAGGATTTTAAAAGCCAACTGGGACTTTAGATTTGATCCTGGAGGAAAGTGAGTATTATCGAGTAGTCAAGTGACCTGGCCACACCTACAAATATCATTTGACGAAGGATGAACTGGCATGGAAAGGGACAGGAAGCAGGGAGACCAACTAGTGTGCTACTGTAATAGTCTAGGCGTGAGATGATAGGAGGCAGTTTTAAAGGAGAGCAAGGGGGTATATATGAGAGATGTTTTGAAGGTAGAACTGACAAGACTTGGCAACAGATAGGATAGAGGGGTGAGAGATAGTGAGGAGTCAAGGATGACACCTAGGCTTTGATGGTGGTATTCTCAACAGGAATAAGGAATTAAGGAAGAGGGGAGAGTTGGAGAAGAAAGATAATGAATTCAGGTTTGGACATGCCAAATTCAAGATGTCCATTAAGCAGTTGTAGATGTGAGACTGGAGGTCAGCAGAGAAGTTGGGCCTGTATAAACAGATTTGAAAATCATCAGCATAAAGATAATATTAAATCCATGTAAGTTGATGAAATCACCAAGTGAAATAGTATAATGGGAGAAGAGGGACCAGGAAAGAGGTTAAGGGATACCCTAAGATGAATGTGATCTATTCTAAATAAAATTTATTATAGCACCTTATCTGGATGTCTTCTGTTTTATATTACACTTACTTGTGTATATGTCTTGTTCCTCCTACCTTCACTAGACTGAGAAGTTCTTGAGGGCAAGAACTGTGTCTTTTTTTTTTTTTTTATCTTTGTACCCTTATAACGCGGCAGAGTACCTAGCACGTTACAAGTGTTTAATGTTTGTACAGTTGTTTGCCAAATTTAACTCTTTCACTAAAAGAAAACTAGGAGTCATTAAGGACTAGAATTTGTTATAAACCAAAAGGCTTTTCTACATGAATAGAAAAAAATAATCTAAAATTGGTGGACAGACGTTCCTGTCAAAAAACTGAAAAACACTTTATTCAAAGTTTCTCAGGGAATTCAAGTAGACTGAACTCCCTTCCCACTAATGTGGCCGCTGTTCAACAACTGACTTCAATTTCTAACTATTAGCACTATTATTGAGCAGAAATTTTCTAGAAAATCGAGGAATACATATTTAAGGCTGTCATCTTTTAAAAGTCTTAGAAATGCCATCTTCACATGCTATATTTTATCATTCCAAGAGATCTTTCCTAAAACAATATACTGCTCCAATGTTATGAGTTTTAAAAAAGGGTATTATTGAGCAATTACACCAATGTACTGATGAGGTGTCCATGAACAAGATATAGCCCTTGATTTAACTGAAGCTCAATAAAATTGGCTGCGAACTAGAAAGAGGAAATCACTTTAAAATTCCAGTTTAGTAATAAGCCCCGTCAAGGATAATCTGAGGGTCCTTTGTTACAACATTCTGTTATCACCCCTCAAATATTGGCCATGAAAAAAACTTTAAAAAGTCATTCTTACAGAACTCTTTCCAAGAAGGTGGTTTTTACAACCACAGCTTTCTTTTTTTTTTTTTTCCAAGCACTAGTTCAAGGAAATTACAAAAGGCCAATAACTCTTTTTCTGGTAAAGCAAATTTCAATTTATTGGTAATTTATACATTTGAAATTATGACATGAACAAATCAAACTCTCCCATGAATTAATTTATATTATGGTAGCTCTTCAGGTACAAAGTAAACAAAACAGAATACTAAAGCAACCTTGACATTTTCAAAACAGGGCAGCAACTAATTAGTGTTTTCCTCTAGAGTTTTATTTTATTTACTTTCTTCTTCACTCCACAAATATCTGAGAAAAAAAACAGTTAGGACCAGGTGGATTCCTATCTCTATGTTTGGCTCTCTCCTTCTAGTTCCCTTTCTTTACCTCTTGCCCAAACCAAAAACTGGACTAGAATGGTTCAGGCTGAGTTTTACTAAGGAGAGCCTCCTATGTGTCCTATTTCAACATCTTCAGGTTATTAGGATACAAATTTAGCAGGACACATTAGGTCCTTAAGGATGCTCCTGTGTGTCATGACCACTAGGTACTCTTCTGATGCCAGCTTTCAGAGAGTAATTCCTCAATTCTCACTTCCACACCCACTCTTATCTCCTATACCAAATCTGTCCTAAAACAGAAGGAAATAAAGGCTTGAAGATAAATACAATGGTAAGTCAGAGAATTTGCATTTTGAAGACAGCGATAATATTTAGGTTTAGAGTCCAAAAAGTAAGCAATGTTTGGCCAGTTTATTAACAGTAGTTCACAAATAGCATTTTAAGGTGTGCAAAGTCATCTCCTCACAATAACACTAAGAGATGCAGTATAAGTACTATATATCCAGTTTACAGATGAGGAAACTGAGCTTCTGAGAAGTTAAGCAACTTACCCACGATCCACAATCAACAAATGTCTGATGGAGATTTGGACGTAGGCTCTCTAGACTTTGGATCCAACTCTCTTTAGTTGACTTTACTTCACTAATACGTACTTCAGAATCTGTGCCCCTGTACTTGTTCTATCTTTCTTCATTATCCTCTATCCCTCTCAATTCAAAAGACATTTATAAGTGCCTTCTATGTCCAATTTGCTGTGCTGGGTGAAGAAAGGCAGGTAGGTGACACAGTGGCTAGAGCACTAGGCTTAGAGTCAGGAAGACCTAAGTTCAAATCCAGCTTCAGATACTTACTAGCTGTGTGACCCTGGACAAGGTACTTAACCTGTCTGCCTCATTTCCTTAACTGTAAAATAAAGATAACAATACCTACTTCCCAGAGTTGTTGTTAGGATAAAATGACATAATATTGGTAAAGTACTTAGCACAATGTGTAGCACATACGAGGTACAATATAAATGCTAGCTATCATAATTTAAAAATGAAAGATAAAAAAAATAAAATTGTCCCTTTCCTCAAGAACATACATTCTACTGTGAGATATAACCTATATGCAAATAAGTAAATATAAGATACTTTTAGGAGGGAAAGATCACTAGTAACTAGAATCAAGAAAAGTTTCCTGTAGCAAGTGTCACCTGGGCTAAGCCTTGAAGGAAACTAAGAATTCTAAGCGGTACTTATCTGTGAGCAGATTCCTGACTTGAGAGGACAAACTGCAGACAAAGATGCAGAAAATAGAATGCTAGATTCAAGGAATAGCAGATAGGTCATTTTGTTTGGAATATAGGATAAACGAAGGGAAGTAATGTGAAATGTGGAAAGGAAAGCTAGAGCCACGTTTTGGGCTTTATATGCCAAATTAGTCTTTTTTTAGTCATATCCAACTCTTCATGACCCTGTCTGAGGTTTTCTTGGCAAAGATACTAATGTGGTGTGCCATTTCCTTCTCCAGCTCATTTTACAGATGAAGACACTGAGGTAAACAAGGTTAAGTGACTTGCTCAGGGTCACACAGCCAGTACATGTCTGAGGCCACATTTGAATTCAGGAAGATAAGTCTTCTCAGCTGTGGGCCCAGCACCCTATCCACTGTGCCACCTAGCTGCTTGTGCTAAGCTAAGAAGTCTGTAACTTTCTTAGAGGCAATAGGGACCCACTGAGGTTTACTGAGTAAAGGAGAGACTTGGCAGAGCTGTACTTTAGGAAGATTATTTTGGCATCTGTATAGAGGATGAGGGGAGAGATGGGAAACAAGCAGACCAATGAGGAGGCTATCAATATTTCAGGGAGGCTCGGTAGTACAAACCCTGTTTGTCTCAGGTCCTCACCTATAAAATGAGTTGGAAAAGGAAATGGCAAACCACTCCAGTATCTTTGTCAAGAAACCTCAAATAAGGTCACAAAGAGTTGGACACAAGTGAAACAACTGAACACCAACAACATATTTCAGGTGAAAGCTGATGAGATCTATACTAAGGTGGGGGCTGGAGTGGAGAGGGAGGCAGATGCAAGCAATATGATGGACATGACATGACAGTCCATCTCCCTGTCCAATGTCTTTGCCCAGGCTGTTCTTCCATGACTGTAATGAACTTCCTCCTCACTCCCATTCCTATAATGTGCTTCTTTCTCACTTCCACTTCTTAGAATCCCTATCGGTCTTCAAGGCTCAACCCAAGCATGATGTCTTTCCTGATCAGCTTGCTTACTACCACAGCCCATTATTACCTTGTACCTATTTAGTACATATATTCTCCCACAAAAGGTAAGCTCTTTGAGGGCTAGACTATTTCTTTTTGTGTGACCTAATCTGAGCCCTCACTTCAGCAAGACAATTATATTATTCCTTCCCAACTGATTCTCCTTTGTACTCCTTTTCTTCTGTCAAGTCCTCCATGACACCTCTCCCCCAACCCTTTCGGAAGACCTTATCTTTACTGAAAGACTTAACTTTACTGAAAGAAATAGGTGCCATTTGCCTTAAGCTCCCTCTTCTTTACAGCTCAGAAGCCCTTGACATCATTTCCATTTTCCATTTACTGTTTCTATGACAATAATAGCCTAGAGGAGGTAACATGGTGGAGTAGAGGCAGCAACCAGTGGAACTCTTCCAACATTCCCCTCCCAACTTTAAAATAATACCTCAAATCGAAATCTGGAGCAACAGAGTCAACAAAAGGTCAGGGTGAGACATTTTTCCAGGCTAAGAACACTTGGGAGGTTGGCAGGAGAGGTTTATGACAACAGGGTGGAAATGCATAGGATATGTGACAGCAGCACCAGATTGACCTTAGAGGTGGTTGTGCCAGCAGTAGCAGCTTCAGGAGCTGAGATGGTAAGGAAGTTGGACAACTGGTCAGAAAGAAATTACAGGGAACCATTTACTGGCACTGAGTGAAGGACTTGGTGCTGTTTGACAACTCTATTGCTCATACATAGTTCTGGATCACAGTTCCAGGGAGGAGAGGAGTGCTCATGGTTGATCACAAGGGAGCAGGGGCCCTGGTCACAGTTCCAAGGCAGAGAGGAACATTCACATTTACAACTACAGGAGAGCAGGTTCCCTGGTCACATTACAGGGCTGAAAGAAGTGCTAGTGCTTGCAGCTACAGGGGAACAGGGGCATTTTCTGGGTAAAGAGCAGAGGAAAGACCAGGAGAGGTTACCAGACCTTTCCCTGGATCACACCACCTTGGAAGCACTGAAAACCTGCAGAATCCCAGAACTAGCTCTGAAAATAGCAGCACCAAAAAGCTAGAAGCTTGGGACAGTGCCTGCCCATCCTGAGGTGAGGAAAGGCCAACTTTAATATAAAGTTCAAAATCAAGAAATTGACTGGAAAATGAGCAAACAACAACAAAAAAAGAACTTGACTATAAAAAGCTACGATGGTGTCAGAGAACCCCACAACACAAACTCACAATGTGAAAACAACTACAAACAAAGCCTCAAAGAAAAATGTTAATTGGACAGAAGCCCAATAAGAATTCCTGGAAGACTTAAAGAGATAAAAATGGTGGAGGAAAAACTGGGAAAAGAAACAAGCAAGAAAATTATTAAAAAAGAATTAACAGCTTGGTAAAAGAGGCCCCCAAAATATTGAAGAAAATAACACCTTAAAAAACAGAATTGGCCTAAGGGTAAAAGAGGCATAAAAATTCGCTGAAGAACAGAACTCTTAAAAAGTAGAACTGGAGAAATAGAAAAAAGCACAAAAGGTCACTGAAGAAAAAAATTCCTTCAAAATTAGAATTGGGCAAGTGGTAGCTAATAACTTATTAAGTTATTAACTAAAATTACTAGTTACTGTTTTCATCAAGAAAAATCAAAGTCAAAACATGAAAAAAAATAAGAAAATAAGAAAATATAAGAAAAATAAGAAAAACAACCTGAAAAACAGATCAGAGGAGATAATTTATTGAATTATTATTTAAAAAAAAAAAAAGCCCAGACAGCATATTTCAAGAAATTACAAAGGAAAACTGCATTGACATCTTAGATCCAGAGGTAAAACAGAAACTGAAAGAATTTACCAATGACCATCCGAAAGAGATCCCAAAATGAAAACTCCCAGGAATATTACTGCCAAATTTCAGAGCTTCCAGGACAAGGAGAAAATATTGCAAGCAACCAGAAAGAAACAAGTCAAATATCATGGAGCTACAGTCTTAATCACAGAAGATTTAGCAGCTTCCAAGTGAAAGGAGCGGAGAGCTTGGAATATGATATTCCAGAAGGCAAAGGAGCCAGGATTATAACCAAAAATAACCTACCCAGCAAAATGAGTATAATCTTTCAGGGGAAAAAAATATCCATTTAGTGAAATAGAGAATTTCAGACCACAGCTGAATAGAAAATCTGATTTTCAAACACAAGACTCAAGAGAAGCATAAAAAGGCACACATGAAAGAGAAACCATAAGGGACTCAACAAGGCTAAACTGTTTACATTCCTATAAAGGAAGATGATATATGTACCGCCTAAAAACTTTATCACTTATTAGGGTAGTTAGAAAGAATCTATGTAGACAGAGGGCATGGGTGTGAGTCCCTTATGTTGGGATGATCTCAAAAGAAAAAAAAAAGGATGAGAGAAAGGATATACTGGGAGAAGGAAAGGAGATGGAGAATGGGGGAAATTATCTCACAAAAAACAAGTGCACAAGGTAGAACTTTTATAGTGGAGAGGAAGATGGGGAAGGGTGGTGGGCAATGCTTGAACCTCCTCATTGGAATAGGTTCAAAGAGGGAAGAATAACTAATACACACACACACACACACTCACTCAATTGGGTACAGAATTCTATCTTATCCAACTCAGAAGCAGAAAGGAAAGGAGATAAGAAAAAGGGTGCATGATAAAAGGGAGGGTGAGTTAAGGAAGTCAATGGTCAGAAACAAAACAAACTCTTTTTTTGTTTGTTTTTTGCTAGGCAATGGGGTTAAGTGACTTGCCCAGGGTCACACTGCTAGTAAGTGTCAAGTGTCTGAGGCTGGATCTGAACTCAGGTCCTTCCTGACTCCAAGGCTGGTGCTCTATCCACTACGTACCTAACTGCCCCGGCAAAACAAACTCTTGAAGAGGGACAGGGTAAAGAGAGAGAGAGAAGAATAAACAGAAAAAAACAGGACGGAGGGAAATACACAGTCATCATAACTATGAATGTGCAGGGGATGAACTCATCCATAAAATGGAACTGACAGCAAAAAGGATTGAAATCAGAATCCAAAAATATATCGTTTACAAGAGATATACCTGAATCAGAAAGACACACACACACATACATACACACACACACAGTTAAAATAAGGGGCTGGAGCAGAAACTATTACATTTTAGCCTAAGTAAAAAAGGCAGGGATAGCAATCATTATCTCAGATATAGCAAAAGCGGAAATAGACTTAATTAAAATAATAATCAGACATAATAATCAGGACAACTACATTTTGCTAAAAGGTAGCATAGTTAATAAGTAATGTCAAAAATGTTTACAGCTAGTTTTTCTGATAAAGGCTTCATTTCTCAAATATGTAGGGAACTGAGTAAAATTTATAAATGTAAGAGTCATTCCCCAAATGATAAGTGATCAAGGGATATAAACAGGCAGTTTTCAGAAGAAGATATCAAAGCATCTATAATCATATGAAAAAATGCTCTAAATCACTATTGATTAGAGAAATGCGAATTAAAACAATTTTGAGGTACAACCTCACACCTCTAAGAAATGACAAATACTGGAGGGGATAAGGGAATAGAAGTAACACTAAAGAACTGTTGGCGGAACAGTAAACTAGTCCAACCATTCTGGAGAATAATTTGGAATTATGCCCTAAGGGCTATAAAACTGTGCATACCCTTTAGCCTAGCAACTGGTTACTATTCCAAAGTGATCAAAGAAAAGGAAAAGAATCTATATGTACAAAAATATTTATAGCAGCTCTTTTTGTGGTGGTAATGAATTAGAAATGGAATAAATGCCCATCAACTGGGGAACAGATGAAAAAGTTACGGTATACCATTATGATAGAACAATACTCTGCTATAATAAATGATGAGAGGGATAGTTTCAGAAAAACATGGGAAGACCTAAAATGAACTGATAAAAAATGAGGTAAATAGAACTAAGATATCATCATACACAGTAACAGTGATATTATAATGATGATTAACTGTGAAACGCTTGGTTAGCTACTTTGATTAATATAATGATCCAAGACAATTCAGAAGGACTCATGATGAAAATTGCTATCCATTTCCAGAGAGAGAATTGATGAACTCTGAGTTTAAAGTGAAGTATAATTTTCTTACTTTATTTTTCTTGCTCTTTTTTTTTTTTTGCAACATGACTAATATGGAAATGTTTTGCATGATTTCACACGTATAATGGGTATTATATTGCTTGCCTTCTCAGTGGATGAGGGAGGAGCTACAGGGAGGGACAGAATTTGGATCTCAAAATTTTTTTAAATGTTAAATATATTTAAAAAAATTAAAAAAGAAAAAACTGCACTAAAGACTTGGAACATTCTCTATGCTAATTAATCTCCTTGAGCTGTATAATCTCAACTAAAATACCAACAAAAAATAATAACAATAATAGCTAACATTTTACATAGGCCTTTAAGGTTTGCAATGTGCTTTGCAAATGTTATGTCCCTTGATCCTCACAACAATCCTGGGAGGTAGGTTATATTTACTATCCTCATTTCAGCGATGAGAGAATTGAGACAGGGTCATACTGAAGATAAGTGTCTGAGTCAGAATCTGAACTCGTCTTCCTGATTCCAAGCTCCACTGAGCCACCCAGTTGCCTCTAAAAAAGACATTTTTCCAGTAACCCCAGGTCTCCCCTCCTCTGGTGGACTGCTGTCAAAATTATTCCTTCTCACTTCCTAATCTTTATCTCTTTTATTCTAATAGCTCCTTCCCTGTACTCCATATACATGTCCAGGTCCTCCTTATCCTTAAAAAGTCCTCATTTGAACTTGCAATCTCCTCATTATCATGCTACATGGTATCTCTATTCCTTCAAATCTCCTAGAAGGAGCTAATTCTACTTCCCTCACTTTTCAACCCCTTATATTCTGGCTTCTGACTTAATTCAACTGAAAGTGCAGTCTCCAAAGTTACCAAAGATTTCTTAAACATCAGAGTTGATAGTCCTTCCTTTCTCCAACCTTCCCGATCTCTCTGTAGCATTTAACAAAGTTTAACACCCATTTCTGGTTATTCTTTTTTTAGGTTTTTTGGGACATTATTCTTTTTGTTTTCTCTGTCTGCTCCTTCTCAGTCTCCTTTGCTTGATTTATCCTTCATATTGCACCCTCCCCCAACTATGGGTAAATACCCCAAAGCAGGGCTGGGGAACCTGCTGCCTCGAGGCCACATGTGGCCTTCTTGGTCCTTCTGTGCAGCCTTTTGACTGAGTCCAAGTTTTACAGAACAAATCCTTTCATCAAGAGGATCTGTTCTGTGAAGTTTGGATTCAGTCAAAGAGCTGACTTGAGGACCTAGAGGGCCACATGTGGTCTTGAGGCTGCAGGTTCCCCACCCCTGCCCCAAAGACTCTGCCCTAGGCTCCCTCCTCTCTCTCTTTAGTCTTCCTCTTTAAGAGATAACATAGTTGTCAAAAGCTATGACAAAGGGTCTGATCCCTTCACTCTCTTGCTCAATAAACTATAGCTCTCTATTACCCCTAGGAAAATATACAAACTCCTATTTACCATGTGAAGTCCTCAAAACCTGGCTCTAATGCACCTTTCTAGTCTCACATACTTTATACCTTCATGCACTCTACAAGCCAGCCAAAATGATGTTCCTTCTGTTCCTCACACATGATACTCAACCTTCAGTCTCTGTGCAACTGTCCTACCTGTCCTTCATGCCTACAATGCACTTCCTTCTCACCTCCAACCCTAAGAATTCATTGTTGCCTTTAAAGCTCAGCTTGAGTATCACTTTCTACACTAAGTCTTTCCTGGTTCCTCCCCCCACAAACCCTTTGCCTGACAAATTGCCTTGAATATATTTTGTTTACATTCACATACACTCATGTTGAGCAGCATATTGTATAGTGGTTAAAGAGCTGATTTTGGAACCTGGGGAAATGAGGTTCAAATCCTACCTCTGACACATGTGACCCTGGGCAAGTAGCTTGATCTTTCAGGGCTCTAGAACAGAGGTAGCAAACTCCTTGTCCTCAAAACTCTCAACTAGAGCAGAGCCAGATTAAAATTTCATTGGGAAATGCTTAACAAAATAAACAAAAATACAACATAATGTTAATTTGTGGTTTTCTAAATCAATATGTTGCCTGTAGGGATCTTTTTCTTTGTGAGTTTGTCACCTCTGCTCTCAACAACTTATTAGTACTGTAAGCTGCAGCAAAGGTGCTGACCTCCACTGGTAGAAGGAATTTCCTCTTCAAGGACTTCTCTCTAACAATAGGTCCAGTCCCCATTCCTATACACATGTTTTCTCCCCCGACAGAATTCCTTGACTTTTTGCTTACTGTCCATGTATCTTCAGTGAGGAGCATAGTGCTTAAACCCAGTAGACACTTGATACATAGTTGTTAATTAGATAGGTGGGGACAGGAGAGGGAGAAGTCCAGGATGATGTAAAGGCTGGAGCTTGGGTTACTGATAGGATAAGGATGCTTTCAACAGAAATAAGGAAGTGTAGAAGTAGACTTACAGAATCATAGACACAGAGCTGTTAGGGCTCTGAGGAACCATCTAACCCAAGCCTCTCATTTTACAGATGAAGAAACTGAGATTAAGGGAGGATAAATGACTTGTTCAAGGCCATATTAAAAAAATAAGGATTTCTGGATTTAGAGTTGTTGAGTTTGAGATACTGATGGGATATCTAAGTGAAGGTAATGAGCAGAGTGGTGTGGAACTCAGGAGAGAGATCAGGGCAAGATAAACAGATCTGGCAGTCCTGTCCTTAGAGATAATTGAACTCATGGGGAACAAAAAGCTCATTGAAAGAAGTAGAGAAGGAAAAGAGGAGTTCTCAAGACAGAGGGTTTTTTGTTTTTTTTTTTTGTTTTTACTCTTCCCTCACTGACTCTCTAAAGCGTTCTCTGCAGCATCTGTTCCAAACATCTTTTCTCCTTAAGCCAATACCATGCCTTCTCCCAAATCACTCTCAGCAGAGGAACTTGCTTCATACTTTATACCACACCCCCCCCATTGAGGTTCTCTAATGTATTCTCACTCTTTTCTCTAATTCTACACCTCAAATTGCCTTAACATCATCTCCTACTTTCCTCTTCTTTGCTCCAATTTTGCTCTCCTCCAAGATCAACCTTTCCACTTATACTCATCTCTTCTCATTGGCATATTCTTCTGAGTTTTTTTTTTTTTGTTTGTTTATTCTCTGGATCCTTTTCTGCTTCTTACAAACAAGTCTAGTTCCCTCTCATTTAAAACAAAACAAACAAAACTTTTGTTTGACTCGACCATCCCTTCAAGTTACTCTCCTATATCTCTCCTTTCACAGCCTAGAAAAAGCTGTCTATGTTTGCTGCCTCTAGCTCCTCAGTTCCTGCTCATGTTTTAATACTTTGTTATCTAATTTCTGATTCTGCCACTCAATTACTCTTTTGGAAGTTACTATAGATCTTTCACTAAACCTTTTCTCTCAGGTCTCACCCTGCTTGACCTTTTTGTAAAATCTGACACTGCTGGTCACCCGTTTCCTAGGTTTTTTTGGTTTATTACCTTCTGTTCTCCTTTTATCTCTTTCCCTTCTGATTTCCTTTGCAGGATCACCCTCCATGTCCTACCTCCATTTGCAGGTGTATTCCAAGACTTGTCGTGGACTCTATTCTCTCTTGTGCCAAATAAAATTAAAATTAAGGAATGTTAATTTTTTTATGGGGTCCTTCTGCATCTTGTAATCTTTGCTAGGGGATCAAAACTACCAACTTACTATCTCCTTGGAAGAGATAAAAACTCTTCTAACTGCATGAGGACTGGAAAAGACAGATGACAGCTTTTGGAGATGGTTCCAAGTTAACAAACATGTCCTGGAAGTATCTCAGGGGCTATTGGTGTAAGAAGTAACAATTTTTCTTTTAATTATAACTTTAAACAAACTCAGAGGGAAAGCTAAATTTCTGAGCTCAACTCAAGGACATAGAAAGGTAACTTCAAGCAGATGCTATTAGATTACAATATAAAATCAATACAATATTGAATCAAAGTAGTATTAATTCCATTTTCTTCATCCTTTTGGTGAGCTCATCAGTTGTCATTGGCTAAATTACTGTCTCTGTGCACATGACTCCCAAATTGACATACCCATCCCTCATCTTTCTCCTGAGCATCAGTCTCATACCTCCAACTAACTACTAGACATCACCTGGATGTCCCATGGGCATTTTAAGCTCAACAAGTCTAAAACAGAATTTTTCAAATTTCCTTCTACACTGAGGTTTAACATTGGGGTTTGCCAACTTGTTTTTTTAAAAAAATATTTTGACAATTGTATTAAAATATAATTGGTTTCCTTTGTAATCTTACGTATGTTATTTTATTCATTTAAAAACATTATTTTGAGAAGGGATTGACTGCCAAAGGGGTACATGACACCAGAAAAGGTTAAGAACCTTTGCTGTAGACCTACCTCTCCTCTGACCTTCACTTTTTCTGTTGAGGGCACCATCCAGTTTGGAATCTTAGTCATTCTCTATTCTTCACTCTCTCTATCATCCAAACAGTTACCAATAATATCAAATCCACTTTCATAACATCTGTCAAACCTGCCCCTTTCTCTCTATTCTTATGTTCACCCTTCTAGTTCAGGCACTTATCACCTTTTGCCTGATCTATCACTAGAGCCTCCTAATTGGTCTTCCTGTCCTCAGACTCTCCCCTCTCCAATAAATCTTCTACCCAGTTGCCCAAATGGTATTCCTAAATCACAGTTCTAACCACGTCACTCCTCTGGTCAAGGATCTTCTTCAGTAGTTTCCCTGTTGCCTGTACAATAAAATATTAACTCTTTTGGCTTTTAAAGTCTTTTACAATCTGGCTCCAATATCTTTCCAAACTGATTTCCCATTACTCCCCCTCATATACTCTATGTTCCTGCCAAACTGGCCTCCTTGCTGTTTCCTGAACATGCCATTCCATCCCTCACCTCCATGCCTTTGCACAGGCTGTCCCCTGTGCATGGAATGCTCCTTCTTCTCATCACCACCTCTTGGAATCCCTTGTTCATCCCAAGTGCTCCTTCTGGAGCCTCCTTAAGGAGTCCATTCCTGATTCACCCCCATGATCACTGTGCATATACTTTGTTCTTACTTATTTGTATACATGTTGTCACCCACATTTCCAGCAAAATATTAACCTCCTTCTTTGTATCCCTGGCACCTAAAGCAGTGTCAGGAATGTAACAGGGACTTAATAAATGCTTCTTGAACTGAATTGCATCATAGGGACACCCAAAATTGTCTCTTTCCCTCTCTCTCCTCAATCTCCCACCTGGCCATAACTTAGATGGTTATAGAATAAAGTTAGATGTTCCCTGTCCTCAATTTGAAAGTCAAATAAATAAAATCTTTTATATCTGTCACAAATAACCCACAACTCCCCTAAACTAATCAACTTGTTTTTCACTCTTGTGTGGTCTTGGAATAGTAAAAAAAAAGTTTCTCTCATCCATGGGTTAGGTTAAAAGCAATAATTTAACATTAAGACACGATGAGTTATTTTTATGATAAACTCCTAAGGTCGAAGCTCCGCAAACTGGAAGCATTTGTGGTAACTTAGGCACGAAGTAGTGAAGACTTAAGGTAGTAGCCGTGGGAAGGAGGACAAAGGAGCCAATCCAAGAAATATTTCATGGCATCTCTGAGTTAGAAGGGAACTTAAGGTCATCTATTCCAATTAGTACCTGAACAGGAATCCTTTCTCTATAACCACCATTATAAGTGGTCATTCAGCCTCCATTTAAAGGAAGATCTGCAGGCCACCTCCAGTTATCCTGATTTATATCTTGCCACTGGACCCAGATGGCTCTAGAGGAGAAAGTGGGGCTGGTGACCTTGCACAGCCCTCCCTGATTCCAGTTCACTTGCAAGTCATGGCATCACCTTCCTGATGTCACAGTCCTCTTCGAGAAAGAAGGACACACAACAAAAAAGGAAGATCTCTAATAATGGGGAACTAGCTGACTCCTAAAGTGGTCATTTCATTATTGACCAACTTTGTTATGAAAATTGTTCCTATGTCAATTTGAAATTTTCCTCTCTGCAAAACGTTCTGCTCTCTGTAGTCAAGCAAAGTTAAATCTAAAACTATTCCATAAAACATGTTTCAAACACTGAAAACAGCTATCACATCTCCCTAAGTCTCCACCTCTTTAGAGATTTCTAGTTCCTTCAACTAATCCTGCTTTTTATCCCTTAACTAGTTGTACTCTTATTTGTCAATGCTGTTCCTAAATGTGACACCCAGACCTGAACCTAATACTTAAGATGCAGTCTTAACAGGACAAAGAAAAAAAAAGGGGGGGAGTTTGATACAGGGGATGAAGAAGAGAAAGCCAAACATAACCCCAAGATTTCTCCCCTAGAAGATGGGAAAAAGGGTGGTATCATTCATAGAAATTTTGTAGCTGGGAGAAGGAACTGGTTTGGAGTTAAATGGCAGGGTGGAGTTTTGGGCAAACTAAGTTTTAGGAAGTTGGAGATAGTGGACTGATATGAGGATGGGAGTGACAGTCCTAGGCAAGTTGAATACCAAGCAGATCAGTCTCTTTATATAGAAATTTTGATTGAAAGCTGCTTGGGAGCAGTAAGGGGAATAAGGGAAAGTCCCAGCTGGAAGACAGCCCATTCTAGGCTAGGGGAAGGGATGAGAAAAGGAGACACGGAGACAGGAGAAGCCAAAACAAAAACAAAAACTGGCAGTCCAGTTTGGATGGAATGCCCAGCCTCTCAATTAGAACTGTATGAGATAAGGCTGGGACAGGGACAACTGGGAGGGAGGGACTTTGGAATACTAGAGCCAGGAGTTTAAATGTTACTTGGTGGCAAAAGGAAGTCCCTGAAAGTTTTAGAGTCAGTGGAGTAGGGATAAACAGTTTCAGGAAGATTACCCTAAGGTGGTTCTAATTCTAGTGCTAAAGTCAAAAGATAATTGGATGTTGGAATTCACAGAGCTTTGACTGAAAGTAGGGTGTGCGGGGGAGGGACTGGGAGGAGAGGAAGGCAGGCTGCAAGTGTCTCCCACACAAAAAAAAACCCTAGTAAGTTAGGTGAAAATAAATGTATAGGAGGTATGAAAACAATGTAATGTCTCAGGGGTAAAGGATCATTACTGACTTCCGCTGGAGGTGGAGGAGGAAAATTGGGAAATATTTCCTGGCGGAGGTGGCAACAGACGGGTCGGATTTCAACAGGTGGGAAACAACCGCTTAGCAAGTGCCTACTTTGTGCCAGACCCCGACACGGAGAGGGTCCGTGGTCCCGGGGTGTCCGGTCCTCGGCCGAGCGGACCCGAGCAGCGGGCAGGAGCGATGGGCACGCACTCACACGCACTCACTTACACACGCACGTACACGCACACGGGTCGGGCAGGGATGGGACGGGATAGGAGGGGGGAGGGGGTGACTTACCTTGGCGCTGCGGACGGCCTCCTTGGCCCCGCTGAGCTGCAGCCAGATGCGGCCGGGCGCGGGCAGCGGCGTGGGGGCGCCGGGCGGGCCCAGCACCGTGAGGGACACCCCGAAGAGGCCCTCGATGCGGCCCCGGCTCTCCTGCAGCAGTGTCGTCTTTTCCCCGGGGGCCGTGAACTCGTCCAGCACGGCCTGGCCCGAGCGCCCCGCCATGGCCGCTGCTCCTCCTCCAGGGCCCGGGCCGGCCCGGCCTCCGGGGCCCGATCCAGAGATCCGACCGGCGGTAGCGGCCCCCGGAGCCCTCCCCGGCCGCTCCGGGCCCCCGCGGACCGCAAACTCCGCTAAACCATCCCGCTCTGTGGGCCGCAGGACGGCAACTGTGGGAAGGCAGGGCCGCGCCCCCCCCCTTCGCCGCCGCTGCCACCGGCCGGGGCGCCGCCACCGCGCGTGCGCAGCGGTCATCACGGCGCGCCGCACGCCCGACGCGGCGGGGGCGGGTCCCAGTCATGTGAGACAAGCTGGTCAAAGGGGGGCAAAGGGAAAGCCCTGCTGGGGGAGGGGCTCGGATGAGGGAGGGAGGAGAGAGGAAGGAGGCGTTTCCTGCAAGATGCCGTCCTGGGCGGCCATGTTGAGTGAGGGCAAAAAGCTGATTGTCCAGGCGTCTCTCGATTCAGTAGTTATGCCTTACTTTAAGGCAGGGCTTCTTTACTTTTTTGTGCGTCATAGATCCCTGTGGACCCCTTATCAAAACAATGTTTTTAATGCATAAAATATATAGGGATACAAAGGAAGCCGGTTATATTGAAATACAATTATCAAATTATTTTTTAAAAAATATAGAAAGGTAGGGGTAAGAATCTTTGCTTAAAGGTTTGCAGAACAGTGTATGGGTTAAATTCAAACCAACAACCATTATTTTTAAAAATATTTTTCCAATTACACGTAAATTTTTTAAACATTTATAAAAATATTGAGTTCCAAATTCTCTCTCTCCTTACCCCCTCCTTGAGAAGGCAAATAATTTGCTATAGGTTATATGTAAGCAGTCATGCAAAACATATTTTCACATTAGTTATGTTGTGAAAGAAAACACTGACCAAAAAAAAAAGACACGAAATTTTTTTTTTTTAAATACTATGTTTTGATTGGCAGTCATACTCCATGAGTTCTTTCTCTGGAGGTGGATAGCATTTTTTCATCGTGAGTCCTTTGGAATTGTCCTGGATCATTGTATTCCCGAGAAGAACTAAGTCAGTCATGGTTGATCGTCTTACAGTGTTGCTGTTACTGTGTACAGTGTTCTTCTGGTTTTGCTCATTTCACTTTGCATCAGTTCATGTAAGTCCAGATTTTTGTGAGAGCATCTTGCTCCTCATTTCTTACAGCACAATAGTATTCCATCACAATCATATACAACAACTTGTTTAGCTATTCCTCAATTAATGAGAATCTCCTAAACTTCATTTTTTTTTATGCTAGGACAAAAAGAGCTGCTATAAATATTTTTGTACGAATGGGTTTTTCCTTTTTCTTTGATCTCTTGGATACAGACCTAGTAGTTCTGGGTCAAAGGATATGTACAGTTTTATAGCCTTTGGGGCGTAGTTCCAAATTGTTCTCCAGAATGGTTAGATCAGTTCACAACTCTACCAACAGTGTATTAGTATCCCAATTTTCCCACATCCCCTCCAACATTTGCCATTTTCTTTTTCTGTCATATTAGCCAATCTGATGGGTGTGAGATGGTACCTCAGAGTTATTTTAATTTGCATTTCTCTAATCAATAGTGACTTGGAGCATTTTTTTTCAAATGACTGGTGATAGCTTTGATTTCTTCATTTGAAAACTGCTTGTAAATATCATTTGACTATTTATTAATTGGGGAATGACTCATTTTCTTAGAAATTTCACTCAGTTCTCTATATATTTGAGAAACAAGGCCATTATCAGAGAAATTTGCTGTGAGATGTTTTCCCTCAGCTTTTGGTTTCCTTCTAATCTTGACTGCATTGATTTTATTTATGCAACAACTTTTAAATGTAAAGTAATCAAAATTATAAATTTTACATCCCATAATGTGCTCTTTCTTTCTCTCTTGTTTGGTCATAAATTCTCCCCTTATCCATAGATCTGATAGGCAAACTATCCTATGCTCCCCTAATTTGCTTATAGTATCATCCTTTATGTCTAAATCATTTACCCATTTTAACCTTATCTTTGTAAACAGTGTGAGATGTTGGTCTATACCAACAGTTTCTGCCAAACTGCTTTCAAATTTTCCCAGCAGGTTTTGTCAAATCGTGAGTTCTTGTCCCCAAAACTTATGTCTTTGGAATTATCAAATACTAGATTATTACAGTTACCCATCACACATTATATTCTCAAGAGAATTTGATACTTAAAATATGAAACATTTTGTTGGAATGTTGAGCACGTATTTCAGTTTCACCTTGGTTCTGTATAATATGAGTACCTTATTCAGAATCCATATCATCTGGCAAGCAAGTGGATACTTTGGGTTTATTTTCTTGGTAATGAAATTCTTCTCCCAAGTATTTCAAAGATCATCTCCAGAGTAACCAGCATCTGGACCCAGGAGCTCCTGAGTTCTTGAACTCAGGAAGTTCCTGTCAAGGTTAGCAGCAGCTATCTCAGTGATGTCCTGTGTCCCAGGAAAGACAAAGCAAAAGAGATACCCTGAGACTTGAGGTTCATTCAATCTTAGGTTCATGTAGGCTAGCAGTTGGTCAATAAATATTTATTAAGCCTGCTATAAGCCAGGTACCATGCTAAACATTAAGGATATAAATACAAAAAATAAAAACAGTTCTTTCCCTCAAGGAGTTTACAGTCTATTGGAGGAAGGCAACACACATACATACACACAAAAGCTGAAAAGGTGGGGAAGGAGGAGAAGGAAGGGTATGCAGTATTACAGCACGGTGAAGTCAAAGAAGTCCAGAATGAATGTAAGTGGATGGGAAATGAGGGGATGCCTGTCTTATCAATCATCCTTAAATGGAGGTTGAGGAATTTATGATTCTACCCTCCAATTAGAGGGGCAGATGGCACTGATAAGGTACAGTTGCCAAGGCTGATTGGATCTTGCAAAATGATGAGATTTCACAATGATAATGTTACTGCATTGGTTGTGTTTAGCCATGTTCAACTCTCCACGATCGCATTTGGGGTTTTCTTGGCAAAGCTACTGGAGTGCTTTGCCATTTCCTTCTCCACCTTATTTTACAAACGAGGAAATTGAGGCAATCAGGGTTAAGGGACTTTCTTAGAGTCACACAGTAAATGTCAGAGGCTAGATTTGAACTCAGGTCTTTCTGATTCCAGGCCTGGCATGCTATCCACTGCACCCCCTAGTCCAAAAAGCACAAAATGAGTGCATAAGTGAAAGCCGGCATGAGGAGATGTTAGCATATGTACTGGTTGTCATAGGCGGTCTGTTGCCATTGTTACCAGGTTTGGGAGGCCAGGAAGAGGGAAGGAGTCAGATTCCTCTCTCCCCTTCAATGAATGGAAGTCCAAGGAAGAGGATACTTGATTTTTAGCTCACTAATAGGGGAGAAGAGAGAGTGCTAGCAGAAGTTATTTCTCCTTTGGAGCCAAATGAGTGGATGGCTTCTCCAGGCCTCTCCTGACTCAGTGTTCAATATTCTTGGCAGCCGTCTCCCTACCCTTTCCCCGTCTCCTCACCGCCCCCCCCCAATGGACGCAACAGACCAACCAGGAGCCTCTGTTTGCATATGACCTTCAGCAAGTGGAAGAGACCTAGCCACGGTGCCTGTGTCACTAGAAGTGGCCACTGAAAGGGGTCAGTGTACAAACTCAGGACCATCACCTTGGTAATACAAGAAAAAGTCACAAAAGGAGAGAGAAAAAGAAGTGTACATTGTAGGGCAATGTAAAGTACCAGTTTGCTCACCTTTGAGTTTGAATGTGCCAGTATGATTCTAGGTGAATTCAGTGGTTTCTTCAGAAAGTTTTGCTCTACAAATTATATTCGAACTAGGTTAAAATACTAAAGGCCAAATCTGTCTTAGTGAATCCCTTCAAAGAGAGAGTGAGGACAATATCTGAATAAATTGGCATTTGGAAATACCAGGTAGGGGAAACAGTGATATTAGATATGTGATATTAGAATGGGATTACCCAAATTAAGACCTGGCCAAGATCTTCCACAAAAAGTTTATAGGGTCTTTTTCAACCTCAAAGGGAAATATTTTCTACATCACTCCCCAAATTGAAGCAGTTAATAAAGAAGGACTCTGGAATTAGTACAAGGAAGAGAACTCTTGGCTTCACAAAGCTGTTTACTTCCTGCTCCACTGGGGGCTTTCCCTGGATGTCCATAGTCCTAGTTTGTGCCTTGCTCCACCAGGACATATGACAAGATTGTACAGGGTGCAGTCAGATAATGAATTCCACAGTGGCTGATTGATCATGCATGGGACTAGAATCAACGTAGGGCATGTCATATCCTGTCTGCTTGTTTCACTTACCTTGACTAGAGAGCCGGTTATTTAACTAATTGGAAGGGCTTTCTACATTGCTGATTCCTGTTTATATTGCACTCTGTCTGACTATTCCTTGTATTTACAGAGCATCCCTACCTTCCTTCATGTACCAATGACTCTTAGTCACTTAATTAC